>NC_053022.1:104530247-104830247 GCF_003073215.2 Triticum urartu
TTAATAGATAAATTCCTCACGTCCAGCAATTTATTTTAGAATTTTGGGGTTCCATATCTTGCGCTAGCTACAGATTACTACAGACTGTTCTGTTTTTGATAGATTCTGTTTTTCGTGTGTTGTTTGTTTATTTTGATGAATCTATGGCTAGTAAAATAGTTTATAATCCATAGAGAAGTTGGAATACAGTAGGTTTAACACCAATATAAATAAAGAATGAGTTCATTACAGTACCTTGAAGTGGTCTTTTATTTTCTTTCGCTAACGGAGCTCACGAGTTTTCTATTTTGAGTTTTGTGTTGTGAAGTTTTCAAGTTTTGGGTGAATTCTTTTGATGGATCATGGAACAAGGAGTGGCAAGAGCCTAAGCTTGGGGATGCCCATGGCACCCCCAAGATAATCCAAGGACACCAAAAAGTCAAAGCTTGGGGATTCCCCATAAGGCATCCCCTCTTTCGTCCACTTCCATCGGTAATTTACTTGGAGCTATATTTTATTCACCAACATGATATGTGTTTTGCTTGGAGCGTCTTTTATTATTTGTGTCTTTGTGTATTAGTATGCTACAATCATCCTTTCTGTACACACCTTTTGAGAGAGCCATACATGAATTAAAATTTGATAGAATACCCTATGTGCTTCACTTATATCTTTTGAGCTAAGTAGTTTTGCTCTATGTGCTTCACTTATATCTTTTGAGCTAGATAATTTTACTCTATGTGCTTCACTTATATCTTTTGAGCGTTATAATTTTGCTCTATGTGCTTCACTTAGATCTTTTAGAGTACGGTGGTGGATTTGTTTTAAAAAACTATTGATCTCTCATGCTTCACTTAAATTATTTTGAGAGTCTCTTAATAGCATGGTAATTTGCTTAATAATAATATGCTTGGTATTCAAGATTTGTGAAACTTTTTTTTGAGTGTGTTGAATACTAAGAAAATATTGAAGCATGATAATTGTTTTGAGATATGTAGGTGATAATATTAAAGTCATGCTAGTTGAGTAGTTGTGAATTTAAAGAATACTTGTGTTAAGGTTTGTGATTCCCGTAGCATGCACGTATGGTGAACCGTTATGTAACGAAGTCGGAGCATGATTTATTTATTGATTGTCTTCCTTATGAGTGGCGGTCGGGGACGAGCGATGGTCTTTTTCTACCAATCTATCCCCCTAGGAGCATGCGAGTAATACTTTGCTTTGTTAACTTCTAGATTTTTTCAATAAGTATATGAGTTCTTTATGATTAATGTTGAGTCCATGGATTATACGCACTCTCACCCTTCCACCTTTGCTAGCCTCTCTAATACCGCGCACCTTTCGCCGGTATCATACACCTACTATATACCTTCCTCAAAACAGCCACCATACCTACCTATTATGGCATTTCCATAGCCATTCCGAGATATATTGCCATGCAACTTTCCACCATCTAGTTCATTATGATACATTCATCATTGTCACATTGCTTAGCATGATCATGTAGTTGACATAGTATTTGTGGCAAAGCCACTGTTCATAATTTCTTCATACTTGTCACTCTTGATTCATTGCATATCCCGGTACACCGCCGGAGGCATCCATATAGAGTCATACTTTGTTTTAAAATCGAGTTGTAATCATTGAGTTGTAAATAAATAAAAGTGTGATGATCATCATTCAATAGAGCATTGTCCCAAAAAAAGGGAGAAAGACCAAAGAAAAAAGAAGGCCCAAAAAAAGAAAATATCTCTCTAATAATAAAGCACAGATTGAGTCTCCGAGTTCATCGTCACGACGTTTTTATAAAAAAAGTCCCTGAAGTTATTTAGAATCAACCCGCAGTCCACGATAAGTGGGAAAAAAGGTTTCACGCAGCCCTGTCTTGCCCGTAGCTGAAATTGCTGCCCCGCGTGAGGGTTTCTTCCGCCGCCGTGCCTCCATCCGTCCACCGCCGCCGTCCCTCCCACTCTGCGGCATCCTTCCTCGATCCGCGGTCGTCAAATCAAATCAAGACGAGATCGGCAGGATACACCGTATCTCGCGCGACACCCAGCTGCAGCTGCTCATGAGATACAACCATCAATCTCGACGAGTTCCCGACGATCAGATCCAGGATGCGGTGGACGACGGTGGCGAGAAGTGGCTAGATGAAGGTCGCGTGGCCGTGTGCGGGTGGGCAGTCAGCACAAGAGGAGCAGCGGCGATGTGTATCTCATCCTGCGGGGGGACAAGGAGGATGGGATGGAGCCTCCTGCAGTGGAGGACGACGAAGGGGCGTGGCGCCGCCCCTCCTCAGTGGAGGACGATGACAAGGAGATGCCGACGGCGTGAGATTCCAATTGAGACTTGCAGCGGCGGCAAAGTGAGGGCACGTGGCGACAGCGGATCGAAAGCCACGGCAGCAGATCGGTGTGAGCATCCATCTTACTGTTCTCTCTCTCTTCAACTTCCTCTCTCCTCGCTCATCACATACTTTCCGGTGTGCATGTTAAAACTTCTGTTGTAGTGGACATCAAGATCATGCAGCAACCATAGATTTTTTGAAGCGTGCTCTACTTGGATTTGACCTGTCTCTCTGGTGTTAGATAAGCTAAGCGCTCACATATTCCTGCCAGATCTAGAAGTATTTTCTATTGCACCCCATGAGTTACTTTGATCTGATTAGTTGAGATATTATGAAACTCATGGTGACTAAGCAGTATTGTTTTCCCGCAAAAAATAAAGACTACGCAGTATTATTTTTGGACGGAATGGTGGTTTCAGAGTAATTACAATGACAGTATGACACATTGCTATATAATCAAGTTTTAATGTGCATTATTCAGTAGACCTGACATGACTTACATAGAGAGAAACATCTGATACTGTATTGTACTCACAAATATTTAATTATGGTTGGGGCTTTCCATCTAAAAGAAAACAAGATGTGTATGTTGCCATGATATTTATGCGTAGGTCTGGCATGGAAAAGGATGAATCCAATAATCAATTACAAACTTTCGATATCATATGTTGTGTGCTATCTTCAGTTACGCCCAGATAATATAGAATGAGTATGTACCAAGAAACCATGTGTTACTCAAAATACAAACATTGAGATAACTCATAGCTCATGGTTGTTCAGATGTTTGTTAGTACGATATGACATGCATGGTTTATATAGATATATTGCTACCTTTTTAATCTCCGTTTATAATACTATATTTGAGAAAACTATTGCAGTGTTTTGTTCGACTTTATTGTATCATCTGAATACTATTGTACCTGACAGTTATAATTATATTTTCAAACACATTAACCAGTGTGATTTCTATTTTCCGCAGACCTTTGACTTTTTGGTGAAGCGAAGAAGTGAAGGACTATCCTTCCTTTCATACCTAAAATGACCTGGTAGTTTTCCTAAGAAAGTTATCCTATCATGTGATAGACTATTAGGTGATCTCCCATTAATAATGCAATAGAATCACTCCTGACTGATCACCTGAATCGCTCCTGACTGTTGTCATTTGCATCTTAAATTATCTGTCTATGTACATTATTTAATCACTACATGTTTTTTTCTTACCAACTTAGATCATTTTCCAAATGAATCTTAGATGAGAGGAATAAGAAATATATAAGTTGGTAGTTTTTTGTTTATTTAACTTTTGAGAGAAAAATATAAGGTAGACCATGTGGACATACTCTTAAAATTATACGATGAATTGATGTAGGGTCATACAGACCAGAACTTTGTTGCACGGTCATTGGGAAAAGTTAAGTCGTGCCTGAGTGGATAAAATAAATGACAAAATATGACTATTGCATGGGAAACAAATTCAAGTCATATCGTGTTCCCATTTGGTTTTGTCTCTGTGTGTAGGTAGACGCCGTGATATTAAAGAAAATGAAATTCAAGGCTTTTTGATATGCTTACATAGTTCATCTAAGATTAGTAAAAAACATATACTTAACCGGAACTCTCTCAAAAGAAACAATAAGAGAAACGTTAAATGAATGAATCTATCAATTTCTTACTTATATTTCAGAGTTTTAGTTATATAACATATTGGTTATTCTTCAGGATGCCTAAGCAATTTTTACATTTTGGTGTTGCATCTGTTGTACAATGAAATATAAGCATTTTCTGATGCACAAGACACAAAACAAACTGTAGTTTGGAATAATTAAACTTTCAAGAGCTTATAACCAAGCCTCTATATTGATCATTAGTGCAAGTTTTCACACGCAATTCTTTTTTCAAAAAGGTTTAGTTGATGTATTGGTTTAAAAAGCTAGCTCGTGCATTTGCACGGGTTTTATAGAACGCGGTGTTCGTGTTGTGCTCGCGCCGGTCTGCTATGGGTGTGTGATGTGTGCCGGCCAACGTCCGTGTTCTTGTGTGTGGCGCTCCACAGGCAGAGGAAGCTGCTGGCTTCCTGCAGAGGAGGATTAGGATTAGTATAGCACAGATTATGATATCTCCCTTGATTTCTGGTCTGCATTAGTATAACAGGGCACTGATATTT
Organism: Triticum urartu; assembly: GCF_003073215.2. NCBI lineage: Eukaryota > Viridiplantae > Streptophyta > Magnoliopsida > Poales > Poaceae > Triticum > Triticum urartu. Next base: position 104,534,738 of record NC_053022.1, read on the forward strand.
GTTTTGTGGTGTAGGAGCTTGAAGACAACAAGGGGCCATAGGATATCCATAGGATTCATGGAAAAACATTCTTCTATGATTTTCTCCCCGAAACTGAAATTATTTCGCCCCTAAATTCAAATCCTTTTGAGAGAGTGAGTATTTATGACTATGCTCTATTGATGTGACAAACTTGAATACAACAGGGACTGAAAGTAACTGCATTTCTCACCCTTCCACTTATATTCAAGGCAACATCAAACTTCAGTCAGAAGAACATGACCAGGCAGGGAGCTTCCTACAACACTGGATGTGAGAAAGTTTGGCATTAGCAAGTGCGGCCACCACTCTGCCCCTCCCCTCTGCACTATCCTTGGCTACCTTGTTGCTCACTTCGTGTGTGGCCACTTCATCCCCAACCTATCAGAGCAGAGTCTGGTAGACTGGCAGACAAAAGACTACACCAGTTTCAGTTTCATGTCTTGTACGGTTGGAACTTACAAAATTTATTATGTTCAGTGCTCTCCAGTAAGTAACAATACAAGAGAAAAAAGTATTACTATTTTAATCGTAGTTCATGTGAATTCAACAAGAAAAGGTTAATGTTTTTACATAATGCAGAAAAGTACAACCTTACGGGTTACATTTTATAGAAATTTTGAAAATCGTGTGACAGATTTGTTAAACTCTACATGAGATGTGCTTTGAAATTTACGATTTTCATATAATAGTTAGTGAAGAAACAACATCACACATGCGCCGGAGGGAATTGCCGTGGTTGTGCATAAAGTGTCTCGAAGTCACGCCCGGGAGGGCGTTGATGTTAGTTAATCGGCTTGCGTCGAACTCGTCACTTTGGGATTGACCGTATTTGGATGCATTGTGATTAGATAGATAACATGCTCACTGTCGGCGAGGGCCGGAAGGAGGATAAGCGGCAAGCGGGAATCGTGTTGGAAGAGGACATGGACTGTGGTGATTGCAACGCACGGGCATGTTTACTATATATATCCCACAAGATGTCGATTTCGATGAGCCTTGAACACGAACATGTAGTTTTTAAAGTGTGAGCTGTTTTTTTCTCCCGGTGCAACGCACGGGCACTTTTTCTGGTAAATAAAAAGGGGCAATGCTACTATCCTTTTTTCCACACTTGTGCTTCAAAGTAGCACCATGATATAGCGAGTTTCATATATTGTGCTTCAAAATAGCACCATCTTCTTCATATAGAGAGTCTCATATGTTGTCACTTTCATATACTAGTGGGAATTTTACATTATAGAACTTGGCTTGTATATTCCAATGACGGGTTTCCTCAAATTTCTCTAGGTCTTCGTGAGCAAGCAAGTTGGATGCACACCCACTAGTTTCTTTTATTGAGCTTTCATACATTTATAGTTTTAGTGCATCCGTTGCATGGCGATCCCTACTCACTCACATTGATATCTATTGATGGGCATCTCCATAGCCCGTTGATACGCCTAGTTGATGTGAGACTATCTTTCCCTCCCTTTTTGTCTTCTCCACAACCACCATCTATTCCACCTATAGTGATATATCCATGGCTCACGCTCATGTATTGCGTGAAGATTGAAAAAGTTTTGAAAAAGTTAGAGTATGAAACAATTGCTTGGCTTGTCATCGGGGTTGTGCATGATTTGAATACTTTGTGTGGTGAAGATGGAGCATAGCCAGACTATATGATTTTGTAGGGATAACTTTCTTTGGCCATGTTATTTTGAGAAGACATAATTGCTTTGTTAGTATGCTTGAAGTATTATTATTTTTATGTCAATATAAACTTTTGTCTTGAATCTTTCTAATCTGAATATGCATACCACAATTAAGAAGATTTGCATTGAAATTATGCCAAGTAGCACTCCGCATCAAAAATTCTCTTTTTATCATTTACCTACTCGAGGACGAGCAGGAATTAAGCTTGGGGATGCCTGATACGTCTTCAACGTATCTATAATTTTTGATTGCTCCATGCTATATTATCTACTGTTTTGGACTATATTGGGCTTTATTTTCTACTTTTATATTATTTTTGGGACTAACCTATTAACCGGAGGCCCAACCCAGAATTCTGTTTTTTTTGCCTATTTCAGTGTTTCGGATAAACGGAATATCAAACGGAGTCCAAACGGAATAAAATCTTCGGGAACATGATTTTCTCACCGAACGTGATCCAGGAGACTTGGACCCTGCTCCAAGGAACAAAAGAGACGGTCACGAGGGTGGGGGACGCCCCCCCTAGGGCGCGCCCCCTACCTCATGGACCCCTCGTTGCTCCTCCGGTGTACTTCTTCCTCCTATATATACACACGTACCCCCAAACGATCAGAACAGGAGCCAAAAACCTAATTCCACCGCTGCAACTTTCTGTATCCACGAGATCCCATCTTGGGGACTGTTCCGAAGCTCTGCCGGAAGAGGGCCGTCATCATGGAGGGCTTCTACATCATCCTAGCCCCTCCGATGAAGTGTGAGTAGTTTACCTCAGACCTTCGGGTCCATAGTTAGTAGCTAGATGGCTTCTTCTCTCTCTTTGAATCTCAATACAAAGTTCTCCCCCTCTCTTGTGGAGATCTATTCGATGTAATCTTCTTTTTGGGGTGTGTTTGTTGAGATCGATGAATTGTGGGTTTATGATCAAGTCTATCTATGAATAATATTTGAATCTTCTCTGAATTATTTTATGTATGATTGGTTATCTTTGTAAGTCTCTTTGAATTATCCATTTGGTTTGGCCAACTAGATTGGTAGTTCTTGCCATGGGAGAAGTGCTTAGCTTTGGGTTCGATCTTGCGGTGTCCTTACCCAGTGACAGAAGGGGCAGCAATGCACGTATTGTATCGTTGCCATCGAGGATAACAAGATGGGGTTTATTTCATATTGCATGAATTTATCTCTCTACATCATGTCATCTTGCTTAAGGCGTTACTCTGTTTTTAACTTAATACTCTAGATGCATGCTGGATAGCGGTCGATGAGTGGAGTAATAGTAGTAGATGCATAATCGTTTTGATCTACTTGTCACGGCCGTGATGCCTATATACATGATCATGCCTAGATATTCTCATAACTATGCTCAATTCCGTCAATTGCTCAACATTAATTTGTTCACCCACCATAGTGTAACATCCCAAAATTCTAAATTTTGGAATGTTATAAACAAATAGGTAGATTTGATTCATTGGCTACCCACTATCCTGCTCAGTGTCACACTTACCCCATGGTACAACGAACCATCCAGCAGAAGAAAGAAGTAATGAAAGGAGCCCTTATGGAAATTTTAGAAGAACCCGTGATGAAGGAAGAGGTGGAGGACACGCCCAAAGAAGAACCAATTAAACCCTGCACCAAGTCATGCTATTCATGTGGAGAAGAAGGACACATCTCCCAGAATTGTATGAATGGGGATCTAGTAGAATTCCCGACAGAGGAAGTAGAGTATGACCCACAGGAAATAGAAGCCATGATTGGCATGGGAAGGTCTAGGAAGAGAAACAGATTGGATTCCAGGAATGACCTGAGTCATATCACCTGTTACAGGTGCAAGGAGTCAGGACACTACCTCAACAATTGCCCAAAAAGGAAACCTCGAGACTTGTCAGAAGTAATATGTTTTTGTTGTAATAGAGCAGGGCACTTTGCCAGAGAATGCCCCAAGGAGAAGGAAACATGTGCTAGATAGTTGAGTTTGCAACAAAAGAAATGGAGTAGTAGAAATGAGAACATTTTCTTTTATATTGAGGTGTTGAGTTGAGACATGTAATGGAAAAGCAAGAGATTGTAATCATTGGAGAATCAATAAAGTTAGCATCGTTGGTAAAGATTTGGGTTTTATGAGTTGTTACTCTATGAAGAAGAATTTTGGCCATTCTGAGGATATGAGAAATATGTTCTATGGAAGATTTGTGCATTTTAAGGGTGGTAGTACCCTGTAAGAACCGTTGACCCCTGGAAAAGATAAGGATACTCCACTGAGTAGATTTCGGACAAAATGAATACAAGTTTTGTCTCGATATGTGTGATACCCCAAGAGTGTGTGGGATGAAGTTGGAGACCATCAGTTGTTTGGACCAAATGTGATCAAGGAGTCAGAAGAGAATGTTAAGTTTATTCGAGATAGACTGAAGGTAGCGCAGTCCAGGTAGAAGAGTTATGTAGACTCAAAAAACTCAAGGAGGTAGTCTATGAAATTGGAGACAGAGCATGTCTTCGCGTGTCCCCTATGCGAGGAGTTAAACGATTTGGAGTTAAGGGACAGTTACCCCCGAGATTTGTAGGACCATACCGAGTTTTGGAGCGTATGGGAGAAGTGGCCAACAAGTTGGAGTCACCCGAAGGACTGTCAGGAGTTCAAGATGTGTTTCACGTTTCCCAGTTGAAGAAGTGCCATGCAGAGATGGACAATATTCCCTGTAAGGACGTTTGACCTTTGGAAGGGATAACGATATTCTACGAAGTGGACTTCGGACAAAATAAGTATAAGTTTTATCTCGGTATGAGGGATATCCCACGAGGATGAAGAGATGAATTACTATTGGATATAAAGGAGGTATGATGTCGGAAATATGGATCAATGGAAACTCCATGATGAGTCTGAGTAAACATGTCCTAGTTTGGTGCCAATAGAAGGAAGAAAGACAGTACAATTGGATGGATCTAAAGAATACCAGGAAGTTGGAAGTTGGAATAATGATCAGTTGCCCGATGATAAGTTCAAGGACTACAAGTGATGAGATGGGCCATAACCCACAGGCCCCAGGACCTGCCAAGAAGCAAGCACACTCTTGCTGAAGGAAAAACCCTGGATGAAGTTACGATTTTATCAATAAGACAATTTTATAGGAGTAACGCAAAACCTGAGAGTTGTGAAGGAACGATAGATGTTTGTCTGGCTTGCAGAATCTATGGATATATCCGAACTTCGTTCGTCGACAAGAGAAATTCTGCAATGCTTGTGAGGATGACCAAGTGTTAGTATGCGAGATTCGCTAAACTGTATACATGGTAATGATTTGGGTGCGGGATGGATTGATCACCATACCGACTTACTCTTATTATTCGCCTTGCTATATGGGATGGTAAATCTGAGTGACTTACCTATAGTAGAGAGACGACGGTATTAAACCTTGTTTGAAGCCTTAGAATGGTATAGGTATTTTTTTCCTTGTACAAGGTAGCTTTGCCAACCGTAGGTTATACGGTGAGGATCAACCCAGACCCATTTCCTGCAGGAGAAACCATAAATTGTTGACCACCATGAGATATCGATAGTTGTTTAGTTTTGGTGCCAGACCCGTCAGCTAAGAAGACCCAGTCTCGGAATAACCTTACCAAATGAAAGGACAGAAAAATTGTGGTAAAGGTTATGCCACTACCGGAAGAGCTCAGAGAAGGAATTTCTCGAGGATCTGAGAAGACCGACACTATCAAGAATAAGGATGGAGTATATGAGTTTTGATGGAACAGTAACCATGCTTCTAAGGGTGGTAGCACTCCAAACCCCGTGTGATGATCGATGGATTTTGAGGAGACCCCCAAACCCTAACCTATTTCTTGCTAGCCTCTCCGAATCTCGAGGACGAGATTCATTTTAAGGGTGGTAGGTTTGTAACATCCCAAAATTCTAAATTTTGGAATGTTATAAACAAATAGATAGATTTGATTGATTGGTTGATTGATTGTTTGAAAGTGAGTGAAATTCGAAACTTTTTGAAAGTTAAATGAGAGAGAATAAAAGGACTTTCCCAAACTTTCACCTTTTTCTTTTGATCCCCGAGAATTCAAATTCTTTTCATCACAAAACCTTGGAGAGAAGATGACATGACTTCTTCCATTTATTTAAATGACATGGGGTGTTGAAAATATTTGAATTTCATTTGGAAAATATTTCCAATTCTGAAACTTTACGCAACTCAATGACCCACGGAGAGAGTTGGGGATTTCATTATTTTCATATTTGAGTTTTCTCAAATGTTGAGAATAGGATCATTTGATTTTATTTATTTTATCATCAATTATTTCTATTACAAAAATATGAGAGAGGGAATAAAATGACTTTCCCAAAATAAAGAAATATTGTGGATTTAATAAAAAAATCAAATAAGATTTTATTTCGGAGTTTTTCGGTGTTTTATTTGAATTTAGGAAAAATGTGCGTTTTTCAAAATTGCATTTAGGGCCCAAATAAATGTTCACCTTGTGCGGCTTGATTTTAGAAGCCCGTGAAAATTTATTTCAGAATTTTTGGAGTCCGTTTAGTATTTCTTTTTATTTTTATTCCGAGCGGAATAAAAAAACGAACCTACTTCGGGCCGTACCCGAGCGGGACACCGCCCGGGGGCAGCCTTTAAATAGCGCCGCCCCGAGCCGCCCCAGCCCATCAGCCCCGCCTCGATCCGCGCGCGCCGCCAGAGCCGCCGCCGCCGACGATCCCGCCGCCCGAGGTTCGTCGCACCTCATTTTCCGTGTCGAAAAAGAAGAGAAAAAAATTCGGTGTTCGTCGTTTTTCTTTTTCTCGGATTAAATCCATGATTTTTCTGATCGCGATTCCTCATCCGATTTTCGTTTTAGTTTAATTTTTCGCTCATTTATCGGAATCAGGCGATTCAAGCGCCTAGGGATTCGTCTCGAAACCATTTATCCGTTTAAACAACTTAAACAAGATTTTGCTACTGTAAAATTTGCCCTAGATCCAGATTACTAGAACAAAGTTGTTTTCTTTCGCAGTTTGACTTTCATTGCTTTGTTCGATTTGATTCTTTTTGCCAATTGGAGTTCTTAAGTTGAACCTTCTGGTTAGATCTCTTATTTGAGTTTTACCTGTGCATTAGATGAGTACTTATTGTATGCTTGTTTGTTTGTCTGTGATAGAATACCCGGAGTGCGCCACCTGTTACTTCGAATCGTTAGGTTTCGCGGATCATCAGCAAGGCAAGCTCACACTTTGATCATATCCCCCTTCATACCCAGTTTTTATGCATTAGTTTCACCCTCAAACATTGCATGAGTAGCATTGATAACATGTGGGTATTGGGAAGTAGTTACTGAGGTAGGAACCTATTGCCCTGTTACTATCAAACCCTTGGGAGTTACTTCTACGCGTTGCTTACATTGCTATGCTATGCTCGTAGACGTGGTTTGGGTATGAGTGAAATCCATGACAGATGTGAGATTGTTATTTAATGGTTCAACTTAAGGTGGCAACTTGAATACACATCTGGGTGGATTGCTAGGGGCACCCTGGGGATATACCAGTGGACTTGCCCGGACACCTGGGGATATACCAGTGTTGTCCTAGGAGATCCCGGGGTTACCGTGTGATCATCCTATGGTTCGCCACCCAGGCTCAAAGGGATCATAAGATTATTCATGCTAGAAACTTCCGTGTGCAGCCACAAGCTATTATGGGCTCTAGCATAGTTGATTAAGTCGTGTGAACTCTTAAAGTGGTAGACTAGCAGATGTAGGGGTTGTAGGTGGTACAGTCTACCCATCGTAAGGTGCAAATGCTTCTGAAAGACTATGTCTCGGTCATCCGTTTCTCAAACACCATGTAGTGCGAGAAATCCAACGGAGGAGATCGAGTCTTGTGGGGAAAAATGCGCAAACCTCTGTAGAGTGTAATAAACTAATCATGGTTAGCCGTGTCCCCGGTTATGGACATCTTGAGTATCTAGTTCTTGGATTATCCTGTTGATCTCATCATGTTACTTTAAATTAATTTTGTTGGGTTTAATGATGTTATTTAATTGGGATTGAGAATGCTGTCAACCATTCTCAATGTTCAACAACCACCATGATAGTTAAATAAAATTTATTCCTTTGTAGTAGGGAAAAATTGGCTTTTCGCAAAAACCTTATAACCATAGAGCTTTTCCACCAGCCAAATATGCATGTAGTGATAGCCTTTATTCATCATTCTCTATGGTGTGAATTTGCCAGTACATTCAATGTACTGACCCTTTGTGGCTGCAACGTCTCATGTTGCAGGAATCTTACGACGAGTAAGTGATACGTTAGGGTTACGATTTCTACACTCAACTTTGCCGTTGGTGTTGATGGGAATCCACAACCTTGTTACTTCCGCTATTTTGGATTGAGGTAATAGTATTTACGTTACTTTACACATGTGATTTACCTCTGTTATAAATCCTCGAGTACTGTGTGTGTCAGCATACCGATCCAGGGATGGCACTTAAGCACAGAGACTTGATCCATTCGGGTCGGGTCGCTACACGTAGAATACTTATGCTCTTGAGAGAAGCCACTAGTGAAACCTATGGCCCCCGGGTCTATTTTCATCATATCAATCTCCATTACTTTAATTTTGCTTTGCTTTTTTACTTTGCTTTTACTTTTTACTTTGCATATTTATACCAAAAATACCAAAAATATTATATCTATCAGATCTCACTCTCGTAAGTGACCGTGAAGGGATTGACAACCCCTAATCGTGTTGGTTGCGAGTAGCTATCGCTTTGTGCAGGTATGAGGGACTTGAGCGTGGGCTCCTACTGGATTGATACCTTGGTTCTCTAAAACTGAGGGAAATATTTACGCTACTCTTCTGCATCATCCCTTCCTCTTCGGGGAAAACCAACGCAAGCTCAAGACGTAGCACTTCACACCTTGTAACACAGGCAAGAACCCTTTCTTTGCTTGATCCATTGAACTTCTTCAAAACTTTATCAAGGTATGTGCTTTTTGGAAGTCCAATTAAGCGTCTTGATCTATCTCTATAGATCTTGATGCCCAATATATAAGCAGCTTCACCGAGGTCTTTCACTGAAAAATTCTTATTCAAGTATCCTTTTATGCTATTCAGAAATTCAGTATCATTTCCGATCAATAATATGTCATCCACATATAATATCAAAAATGCTACAGAGCTCCCACTCACTTTCTTGTAAATACAGGCTTCTCCAAAAGTCTGTATAAAACCATATGCTTTGATCACACTATCAAAGCATATATTCCAACTCCGAGATGCTTGCACCAGTCCATAAATGGATCGCTGGAGCTTACACACTTTGTTAGCACCTTTTGGATCGACAAAAACCTTATGGTTGCATCATATACAACTCTTTAAGATATCCATTAAGGAATGCAGTTTTGACATCCATTTGCCAAATTTCATAATCATAAAATGCGGCAATTGCTAACATGATTCAGACAGACTTAAGCATCTCTACATGTGAGAATGTCTCGTCGTAGTCAACTCCTTGAACTTGTCAAAAACTGTTTGCGTCAGTCTTCTTCTTGAAGATCCATTTATTCTCTATGGGTTTCCAATCATCGGGCAAGTCAACCAAAGTCCATAATTTGTTCTCATACATGGATCCCATCTCAGATTTCATGGCCTCAAGCCTTTTTGCGGAATCTGGGCTCATCATCGCTCCTCATAGTTCATAGGTTCGTCATGGTCAAGTAACATGACTTCCAGAACAGGATTACCGTATCACTCTGGTGCGGATCTTACTCTGGTTGACCTACGAGGTTCGATAGCAACTTGATTAGAAGTTTCATGATCATCATCATTAACTTCCTCACTTACTGGTGTAGGAATCACTAGAATTGATTTCTGTGATGAACTACTATCCAATAAGGGAGCAGGTACAGTTACCTCATCAAGTTGTACTTTCCTCCCACTCACTTCTTTCGAGAGAAACTCCTTCTCTAGAAAGGATCCATTCTTAGCAACGAATATCTTGCCTTCGGATCTGTGATAGAAGGTTTACCCAACAGTCTCCTTTGGGTATCCTATGAAGACACATTTCTCTGATTTGGGTTCGAGATTATCAGGTTGAAGCCTTTTCACATAAGCATCGCAGCCCCAAACTTTAAGAAACGACAACTTGGGTTTCTTGCCAAACCACAGTTCATAAGGTGTCGTCTCAACGGATTTCGATGGTGCCCTATTTAACGTGAATGCAACCATCTCTAAAGCATAAGCCCAAAATGATAGTGGTAAATCAGTAAGAGACATCATAGATTGCACCATATATACTAAAGTGCGGTTATGACATTCGGACACACTATTACGCTGTGGTTTTGCAGGTGGCGTGAGTTGCGAAACTATTCTGCATTGTTTCAAATGAATACCAAACTCGTAACTCAAATATTCTCCTCCATGATCAGATCGTAGAAACTTTATTTTCTTGTTATGATGATTTTCCACTTCACTCTGAAATTCTTTGAACTTTTCAAATGTTTCAGACTTATGTTTCATCAAGTAGATATACCCATATCTGCTCAAATCATCCGTGAAGGTCAGAAAATAACGATACCCGCCACGAGCATCAACACTCATTGGACCGCATACATCAGTATGTATATTTCCAGTAAGTCTGTTGCTCGTTCCATTGTTTCGGAGAACAGAGTTTTAGTCATCTTGCCCATGAGGCATGGTTCGCAAGCATCAAGTGATTCATAATCAAGTGATTCCAAAAGCCCATTAGCATGGACTTTCTTCATGCGCTTTACACCAATATGACCTAAACGGGAGTGCCACAAATAAGTTGCTCTATCATTACCAAACTTATATCTTTTGGCTTCAATACTATGAATATGTGTATCACTACTATCAAGATTTAGTAAAAATAGACCACTCATCAAGGGTGCATGACCATAAAAGATATTACTCATATAAATAGAACAACCATTATTCTCTGATTTAAATGAATAACCATCTCGGATCAAACAAGATCTAGATATAATGTTCATGCTTAATGCTGGCACCAAATAACAATTATTCAGGTCTAAAACTGATCCCAAAGGTAGATGTAGAGGTAGCATGCCAACGGCGATCACATCGACTTTGGAACCATTTCCCACATGCATCGTTACCTCGTCCTTAGCCAATCTTCGCTTAATCCGTAGCCCCTGTTCGAGTTGCAAATATTAGCAACAAAACCAGTATCAAATACCCAGGCGCTACTATGAGCATTAGTAAGGTACACATCAATAACATGTATATCAAATATACCTTTCACTTTGCCATCCTTCTTATCCGCCAAATACTTGGGGTTGTTCTGCTTCCAGTGACCAGTTCCTTTGCAGTAGAAGCACTCAGTCTCAGGCTTAGGTCCAGACTTGGGCTTCTTCACTTGAGCAACAACTTGCTTGCTGTTCTTCTTGAAGTTCCCCATCTTCCCTTTGCCCTTCTTCTTGAAACTGGTGGTCTTGTTGATCAACACTTGATGCTCCTTCTTGAGTTCTACCTCCGCAGCCTTTAGCATTGCGAAGAGTTCGGGAATTGTCTTATCCATCCCTTGCATATTATAATTCATCATGAAGCTCTTATAGCTTGGTGGCAGTGATTGAAGAACTCTGTGAATGACACTATCATCAGGAAGATTAACTCCCATCTGAGTCAAGCGGTTGTGGTACCCAGACATTCCGAGAATATGTTCACTGACAGAACTATTCTCCTCCATTTTGCAGTTGTAGAACTTATTGGAGACTCCATATATCTCAGTCCGGGTATTTTCTTGAAATATTAACTTTAACTCCGGGAACATCTCATATGCTCCATGATGTTCAAAGCGTCGTTGAAGTCCCTATTCTAAGCCGTAAAGCATGGCACACTGAACTATCAAGTAGTCATCAGCTTTGCTCTGCCAGACGTTCTTAACATTGTCAGCAGCATCTACAGTAGGCTTGTCACCCAGCGGTGCTTTCAGGACGTAATTCTTCTGTGCAGCAATGAGGATAATCCTCAAGTTACAAACCCAGTCCGTGTAATTGCTACCATCATATTTCAACTTAGCTTTCTCTAGGAATGCATTAAAATTCAATGGAATAACAACACAGGCCATTTATCTACAACAATATAGACATGCAAAATACTATCAGGTACTAAGTCCATGATAAATTAAAGTTCAATTTAATCATATTACTTAAGAACTCCCACTTAGATAGACATCCCTCTAAGCATCTAAGTGATCACGTGATCCATATCAACTAAACCATGTCCGATCATCACGTGAGATGGAGTAGTTTTCAATGGTGAACATCACTATGTTGATCATATATACTATATGATTCACGCTCGACCTTTTGGTCTCAGTGTTCCGAGGCCATATCTGCATATGCTAGGCTCGTCAAGTTTAACCCGAGTATTTTGCTTGTGCAAAACTGGCTTGCACCCATTGTATGTGAACGTAGAGCTTATCACACCCGATCATCACGTGGTGTCTCGGCACGACGAACTGTAGCAATGGTGCATACTCAGGGAGAACACTTATACCATGAAATTTTAGTGAGAGATCATCTTATAATGCTACCGCCATACTAAGAAAAATAAGATGCATAAAGGATAAACATCACATGCGATCAATGTAAGTGATATGATATGGCCATCATCATCTTGTGCCTTTGATCTCCATCTCCAAAGCACCGTCATGATCACTGTCGTCACCAGCTTGACACCTTGATCTCCATCGTAGTATTGTTGTCGTCTCGCCAACTATTGCTTCTACGACTATCGCTACCGCTTAGTGATAAAGCAAAGCAATTACATGGCGATTGCATTTGATACAATAAAGTGATAACCATATGGCTCCTGCCAGTTGCCGATAACTGTGTTACAAAACATGATCATCTCATACAACAATTTATATAATCACGTCTTGACCATATCACATCACAACATGCCCTGCAAAAATAAGTTAGACGCCCTCTACTTTGTTGTTGCAAGTTTTACATGGCTGCTACGGGCTTAGCAAGAACCGTTCTTACCTATGCATCAAAAACCACAATGCGGTATAGTGATTGCTTTTTGATCTTCAGAAAGAACCCTGTTCATTGAATCCGATTCAACTAAAGTTGGAGAAACAGACACCCACTAGCCACCTGTGTGCGAAGCACGTCGGTAGAACCAGTCTCGCGTAAGTGTACGCGTAATGTCGGTTTGAGCCGCTTCATCCAACAATACTGCTGAATCAAGAATCAACTAGTGACGGCAAGCAATATGTATATACTCACGCCCACAACTCCTTTGTGTTATACTCGTGCATATAACATCTATGCATAGACCTGGCTCAGATGCCATTGTTGGGGAACGTAGTATTTCAAAAAAAGTCCTACGATCACGCAAGATCTATCTAGGAGATGCATAGCAACGAGAGGGGGAGAGTATGTCTACGTACCCTCGTAGACCGAAAGCAGAAGCGTTCTGAAACGCGGTTGATGTAGTCGAACTTCTTCGCGATCCAACCGATCAAGTACCGAACGCACGGCACCTCTGCGATCTATACACGTTCAGCTCGGTGACATCCCTCGTACTCTTGATCCAGCCGAGGCCGAGGGAGAGTTTCGTCAGCACGACGGCGTGATGATGGTGATGATGAAGTTACCGATGCAGGGCTTCGCCTAAGCACTACAACGATATGACCGAGGTGGAATTCTGTGGAGGGGGGCACCGCACATGGCTAAACAATCAAATTGTGTCTATGGGGTGCTCCCCTCTCCCGTATATAAAGGAGTGGAGGAGGGGAGGGCCGGTCCTCATAGGGCGCGCCCAAGCGGGGGAGTCCTACTCCCAGTAGTAGTAGGTTTCCTCCCTTCCTAGTAGGAGTAGGAGAAGAAGGAAGAGGGAGAGAGAGGGAAGGAAAGGGGGGCCAGCCCGCCACCCAATTCGGATTGGGCTTGGGGGGGGGGCCTCCGCTTGGCCGCCTCCTCCTCTCTCCCACTAAGGCCCAATAAGGCCCATTGACCCCCGGGGGGTTCCGGTAATCTCCTTATACTCTGGTAAATGCCCGAACTCATCCGAAACCATTCCGATGTCCAAACATAGCCTTCCAATATATCGATCTTTATGTATCGACTATTTCGAGACTCCTCGTCAGGTCCGTGATCACATCTGGGACTCCGAACTACCTTCGGTACATCAAAACACATAAACTCATAATACCGATCGTCATCGAACGTTAAGCGTGCAGACCCTACGGGTTCGAGAACTATGTAGACATGACTGAGACTCATCTCCGGTCAATAACCAACAGCGGAACATGGATGCTCATATTGGTCCCTACATATTTTACAAAGATCTTTATCAGTCAAACCGCATAACAACATACGTTGTTCCCTTTGTCATTGGTATGTTACTTGCCCGAGATTCGATCATCGGTATCTCAATACCTAGTTCAATCTCGTTACTGGCAAGTCTCTTCACTCGTTCCATAATACATCATCCCGCAACTAACTCATTAGTCACATTGCTTGCAAGGCTTATCGTGATGTGCATTATCGAGAGGGCCCAAAGATACCTCTCCGATACATGGAGTGACAAATCCTAATCTTGATCTATGCCAACTCAACAAACACCATCGGAGACACATGTAGAGCATCTTTATAGTCACCCAATTATGTTTTGACGTTTGATAGCACACTAAGTGTTCCTCCGGTATTTGGGAGTTGCATAATCTCATAGTCATAGGAACATGTATAAGTTATGGAGAAAGCAATAGTAGTAAACTAAACGATCATAGTGCTAAGGTAACGGATGGGTCAATCAAATCACATCATTCTCCTAATTATGTGATCCCATTCATCAAATGACAACACATGTCTATGGTTAGGAAACTTAACCATCTTAGATTAACGAGCTAGTCAAGTAGAGGCATACTAGTGACACTCTGTTTGTCTATGTATTCACACATGTACTAAGTTTCTGGTTAATACAATTCTAGCATAAATAATAAACATTTATCATGATATAAGGAAATATAAATAACGACTTTATTATTGCCTCTAGGGCATATTTCCTTCAGCTGGTGCACCCCATACATGGCCGGATAAGGGGCGGGGGAGGAAAGGGAGAGGATAGAAAGGAAGGGGGGCAATTCAGCCTCCCCTTTCATTCTCTCCCCCCTCCTCTTTCCTTCTCCCTCCGAAAAAGATGGAAAGGGGGGAGGCCGAATAGGATTAGGCCCCAAGTAGGATTCCTCCTACTTGGGGTGCGCCTCCTGCTGCTCCCTCCCCCTCCCACCTATATATATGTGGGGAGGGTACCGCTAGACAACACCAAGTATTCTCTTAGCCGTGTGCGGTGCCCCCCTCCACAGTTACATACCTCGGTCATATCGTCATAGTGCTTAGGCGAAGCCCTACACCGGTAACTTAATCATCACCGTCGCCATGCCGTCGTGCTGATGGAACTCTCCCTCGTCCTCAACTGGATCAAGAGCTCGAGGGACATCATCATACTGAACGTGTGCTAAACACGGAGGTGCCGTACGTTCGGTGCTTGGATCGGTTGGATTGCGAAGACGTTCGACTACATCAACCGTGTTACTAAAAGCTTCCGCTTTCGGTCTATGAGGGTACGTGGACACACTCTCCCCTCTCGTTGCTATGCATCTCCTAGATAGATCTTGTGTGATCGTAGGAAACTTTTTGAAATACTGCATTCCCCAACAGATCCCACGATGCGCCGCCACAGATGCAGCGACGGTCACTGCCGCTGGTTCCTCTCTTCTAGCTAGGTGGCTACATATTTGTGGCTTGTGTAAAAAAGAGCCACTCCCTTGCTTAGCTTTACTCAGTCTTCCCTACTAACAAAGCTTGCTTGCATGCACTAGGTGGTTACTAACAAGGGAACCCTACTAACAAGCCGAGCTCTATAAGAAAACAATCAACCAATATGTAGTCCCAATATGTAGATAGGGCCAACAAGCCCATAGCACAATCACATAGTTCAAACTAGGAAGAAAATAATAATAGAATAGATAGAATACTTAAGCCAACAAGCCCATAGAAACTCCAATATAGTTGAATTACAACTTAACATAACATAGACTAAAAAAAGATAGAGGGTTTAGAACCCTAGCCGCCGCCTTCTCCACCTCGCTCCTCCTCCGGGCGCCCTTTTCATTGCTCCTATAGGGCGTTGTCGATGGGGTACGGTAGAGTGTGCATGCGCGCCGCGGTGGGGGAGATGTTGGTGTACTCCATGAACCTGTTGTGGGTGGTGAAAGCGATGGACCCGCAGCCACACCAAAACACCCGGCCGAGGAGGTAGAAGGCGTCGAATGTGTTGGTGAAGTGGGTAAGGAGAGCAACCACCACCCATTTTTGGATGGCCTCCTCGACGTGGAACATCGTTGGAGATCCCCTCGGAAGGTGGTGGTAGCCGGACACAAGGAAGAACTCGGTGAAGTTCCTTGTGGTCCTCAGCCTTGATATCGCCCACACACGTAGTGTGCGACCAACGTACACGCCGGTAGGGTAGAGCCTCTCCGGCACGGTGGGTGGGAAGCGGTAGGTTGGTCCGGTGTACTGCATGGCTGAGGGATGTGCAGAAGAAGGAGAAGGGGCCGAAGAGTAAGAATGGCAGATGGATGAGGGATGGCAGAGGCAGATGGTGGGAGATGGCAGAGGCAGAGTGTGGCGTAAATAGCCATAGTGCTACGTGTTATTTGGCCGTGGTAATAACGGGGTCAAATGTGAAGTTAGTAGCCCGTTTGTCAAACCCACTGCAACATCGTGAGTGTACACGCGTGGGAAACGATGGTTTGATAAGAAGAAGAAAAAGAAGCTAATTGCACGCGTGGGAATCTGTGGTCATATATATATTATATGAACAAAAAGAGACAATTTTTAAGGGCTTGTGGCCATTTTGCATGATAAAAATAATAAATTTGGACCTTAAAATTTTGGTCATTTTGCATGATAAAAAAAGATAGAGGGCTTGTGGCCATTATACAAATGCAAAATGACCCATTTTTTAAAAGTTTGTGGCCATTTTGCATGATAAAAATAAATTTAGCCCTTATAAATTGGTCATTTTGTATTTGTATAGAACAAAAATAATTAAATTTTATACGCAATGTCAATTGTTGTGTAATTTCAAACGATGCAAAAAAAAAACAGAGCCATCACATTCACAAAAAAACGACGCAATTCGACGGCCCAACCAGAGCTTGGTTTCCTTTAGGGCCCAATAACAACATTTTTTTCACGGAGTCAGTGGTGGGCGAGCGTCCGAGCACAACCAACAGGATCACCTCTCGCGGATCGCCCCACGATCCAACGATGCGGAGCCATCCTTGTGATCCAACAGCCCGGAGCCTACACGCAGCCTTCCCATCGAATCCTTCTAGAAGACCACATCTGAGGGTTGTCGCTTGGCGCCAGGGTATGATCGGATGACTGACGTTCGGAGCTAGGGTTAGGCGAAACCCCGTGGGGTTTAGAGGGGTTTTGAGCTGGTCAACGAGGTTACGAAAGCTTTGACTGAGCATAACTAATTTAAAAAAAATCAAAAAAACATGAAACCTTCGCCGTTCGTCGTTTTATTTTATAAGACACACTAACGAGGAAAAAAATACTAAACTTGGTCTATGGTCATTTTCATGAAAAAAAACCCTAGCTAGCACGATCGAGGTCAAATGAGCATCATTAATTTAGAAAAAAAATGAAACCCGCGCACAATGTTGTCTTTTGTGACATGTTACCAACCAAAAATCATAAACTTGGTCTATGGTCATTTTCATGAGAAAACCTTCACACATATGAGCTATCACCTACAATATTTCATAGAGTTCAAGGAGATGAGGTAGGGTTACCTTCTGTTTTTGAAAAATTAAAAAAAATAAAAAAATCACCAAAGCTTTATTTCAAAGTGAATAAGAAGGATCTGAACTTAGTTTTCCATTTTCATATTTTAAACGTGTTTTTAATAGTTTTTATATTAAAGCATATTTTTCAAAAGAAAACGTAAAAATATGAAGATTAATTCAAAAAATAGTGAGACTTCGAATCTACACTATATAGATTGAATAGGTGTTAATAAAAAAACATTTGGCTCATTTAGAGTAGGTCCAAAAAAACTTGATTACAATTGGGCCGTTTACCCTAGCCTGGGAGCTTATTGATGTGAGCACGACCTCGGACGTGCCACTGATTTGTCCCGATCTTTCATGGTGCAAGAACCGCAACTAAATTTCACTGATAAAAGTTCCCAATTACGCGAACGATACACGCAACCTGAAACTATGGTAACAACAACTGACAAGCAATACCTCGGCAAACAAGGCACCTCCCGTTGGAGTAGAAGTAGCCGGCAAGTAATCCGTCGCCGCGGATGGACCTCAAACCGATAGCTAGCAAATTCTCAATCACGAGAATCCTCTCGCCAAAGTGTAATCTTCTTAATAGAAATCTCACATGGAAAAACAAGACGAACGCCCAGAGGGCCGCTTCATAATCTGTTCTGTAAACTCTAGAAAATAACCTAAACTAAAAGCATCGGTAACCAAGAATATATATAGCCCGTACAAACCGACTTAGTCCGCCTAAAAAAGGTACGCAGGCCAATTACGTAACTGAGTTACCTTCCACTGCGTGACTTGTTGTAGCACTGCCGATCTCCTTGCCATTATGATCTTCTTCCTTTATTTTTCTTTCCAAACGTACATAGTTGACCGATTTAAAAACATATCCCTAGCATGTATGTGCATGCTCCTTATCTTCCTTTTTTCTAGCACATGCAGATCAGCCATTTGTTTATTTGGGAATGCACAACTAACGAATCTGGTGCTTGTAGTCTGCTTCCTTTTTATTCTTCATGTTCTCCACGTACTATTATTTCTCCAAATGCATGGATGGTATTCTTTTGCAAGTCGGTTAGGAAACAAATAATTGCTTTCTAGTTGTGTACATGCATGCACTTGCATGGAAACATCTAATGTAGCCTTGCGCTCACATTTAATGTGGGCTCCTTTGTGTATAATCGGCACAAATTCGGGACCACATAATATACGCAAGTGCCCATCTTTCCCTTTGCTAAGATGTGCCATCTTCTCCATAATTTTGTCATCCTTGTTCCGTACTTTCTTTCTGACCTCCGCCTCCTCGACCTGCACTATCATGGCCTCATCTACAATATCTTCTGTATGAATCCCTTTCTCAATGGTCTTTGCAACCGTCCATAGGTCCTTGTTAATGACTGGCGTAGTCAATATGTCATGTGTGCTAGGCATATATGTGGTATTGTATGCTACATCACTTATTTGGAGCACATTTCTCAAATTTAAATTTCTTTGACCTCCTCTAAATCACCTCAAATTTTGCACACATGATCTCCTACACAAGCATATATAGTTTGCCAATGTTTTCTTTGCATTTTCTTAAATTTATACCGTCCCGTCGAATGTCAGTTCAAAACATCGGATAATGAAACATGCTGGTGGGAAAAAGCATGCATTTGATTTGATTAATAAACATGAGACCAATAACATGTGTGATCAGTGAAGCAACACTGAAGCAACATGTGTGATCAGTGAAGCAACACTGAAACAACATGTCTGGTCATTGCAGCACCTAAACTCATAGTTCACAACATCTAAACAGAACTAACCATACACCACAGGCAAATATAAGGACAGACAAATATAGATAGAATAATACATTACTAGCATCACCATAGATTCAGTTCACACCATAAACAGCCACATTCAGTTCACCAAAAGTAACTGGACCCAAAGTACCCAAAAGATTAAGATTCAGTTCACAGCATCACACCATCATAGCATCACATCATCACATCACTTCACGCCGGAGTCAGGGCCTTCACGAGCGCATCATGCTTCCCCTTGATCATGTAGTCCTCCCCGCGGATCGTTACATCCTCTGCATGAGACATAAGGTGATCGAAGCGGCCATCCTTGGGCTTTGGCTTGGTGCTGCAGTAGGGGCAGTGCCACTTGTTGAACTTGCGGTTGTAGAAGGAAGCAACTCCCATGGCCTTGATCTTCTCCACCTCCTTGGCTGTGAAGGACGCGACGTTGCCCTTGTACACATCATCTCCGGAATCATACTGCACACATGAATGAATTGCATTAATACATTATAGATTCATATACACCATGTCAAAGGAACTAAATGAACAAGGGATAGGCTTACCTCATATTCAGAATCATCACTAAACGCCCCCTTGTATGGGTCGTAGTCAGCCAGCTTCCTCTTCCCCCCAACCATCATCCTCCTGAATATACAATTACATCCATCACTAGTAGCCAATTGAAAATTTAGATATGCACACATGACACATTAATCATAGGGCTAATATACTCCCAATATGACATTCAAAACCCCAACCCGAGTAGCATTCAAAAACAAATCTAATATAATACATATGACATTCAAAACCCCAATATGACATTCAAATAACACATTGATCATTGGTCATGAATACACATTGAAGAACAGAGCTAATATAACTACATATTGTGGACAAATTTATATATTAATGAATCAAATAACTTCTTAATCAATGGATTCCATTTGGGCATATGACATTCAAAACCCCAATATGAGTAGCATTCAAAAACAAATCTAATAGGGACCCAATCTCCCAATATAATAAGCATACATGTCTGTAGCATTAAAAACCTCAATCTGTGAGCATTGAAAACAAATCTAATAAGCATACATCTGTGTAGCATTGAAGCACATCTAATAAACAGATCTATCTAGCATTTTTGCAACGAATTTATCCAATAAACCCTAGTACAAAAATCCCCATCCCCCCAATACAGAAAACACCGGCCCATCCGTCAAACCAACTACTCTAACCATCTGAACTACGGTATGAATCCACAATCTAACCAATCCAACTAACTCTACAAGCTAATATCCTAAAGCAAAGCAAGTGAAAATACCTCCTGATCCTCACCAGGATGCGCATCGTGGGTATCGGGATTGACTGCGCCGCTCGACGCCGTCACCTTCTGCAGCGCTGAAGCAGAGCCCGCCACCTCCTTCTCCACATCCACAGCGATTGCGAGTTTCCCCGCATCGCCGTGGACGCCGCTGACATCCGCGGTCACCGCACCCTGCAGCTTGACCACATCTGCGGCCGCTGCGCCAGCATTGCCATGGGCTTCGGCCATCTCCGGGTGAAGGCGATGAAGGTGAGGAAGAGGATGCGGTGGGGAGAGCGAGACGGTGCAGTCGAGGCAGTGGAGGAGAGCAAGACGGGGGAGAGGAAGACGATGCGATAGGAAGGGGATTTGGGGGAAAATGGTAGGGGGAATGGAGGTGGTTGCCCCTCTTTATACAATTGGACGTTTCAGGCATGTCCCATGGACACATGCTACCCCATGACCGCGGTCAGTTGCATGCGCCCACGTATATGAATACCTGCACGATCAACATACGAAACAACTATACGGGTAATGGTCAAAGGTGTACTCGGCCCTACGCATCCCCACTCGTTAGAGTTAACGGTCAAAGGCATTGACCCGACGGCAACATCCATTGTAACCTGTTCTGAGGGTTTCGGGCAAGGGAATGGGGAAAAGTGAGCAAAAGTTAACAAAGTGGGGATGAATTAGTAGAGCTAAGGAACCAGGGGCACAGAAATAAAAAACCCTTTATTATATCCTGCTTGGATATCTAGCACTTTGAAACTAATTTTCACGTGTTGCTTTTGATAAGATCAAACAAATATAAGTGAAGATCATGAGCATAATTTTTCTTTCTCTCAAAATAATTTACATGAAGCAAGAGAGAATTTCTTGAAAATTTTACTAACTCCCAAATAAATGTAAGTGAAGCAAGAGAGCATTTCTTCAAAAATACTAAAGCACACCATGCTCAAAAAATATAAGTGAAGCACCAGAGCAAGTCCATAGCTCATAAAAATTTGACTGAGAACGTAGTCTATTGGTTTCTAATAGAGTTTTTGCTTTATACTTCGATTCTATGATGAACTATTACTTATTCATGAGAAGCATATGATAAAAGTTCTATGATAAAAGTCCTATGTTTAATTTTGTTTCTATTATAATAATCAACATGATGCTTCTATGTCCGTATTTTGTTTTTATCGACACCTCTCTCAAAGCATGTGGACATGTTTTTCGATTTCGGTTTTCGCTTGAGGACAAGCGAGGTCCAAGCTTGGGGGAGTTGATACGTCCATTTTGCATCATGTTTTCTTACTGTTATTTATAATGTTTTTATCCATAATAATGCTTTTTGGAGTAATTCTAATGCACTTTCTCTCATAATTTGCAAGGAACACACCAAGAGGGAGAATTCCGGCAGCTGGAAATCTGGACCTGGAAAAGCGACGTCAGGCCACCTATTCTGCACAACTCCAAATGAGCTAAAACTTCATAGGGATATTTTATGAATTATTTGAGAAATACTGGAGCCAATAAACACCAGAGGGGGGACACCAGGTGGGCATAACCCACCTGGGCGCGCCAGGCCCCCCAGGCGCGCCCTGGTGGGTTGTGGCCTCCTTGGACCACCTCCGGTGCCCATCTTCTGGTATATAAGTGGTTTTGACCTAGAAAAAATAAGGAGGACTTTTGGGATGAAGCGCCGCCGCCTCGAGGCAGAACTTGGGCAGGAGCACTTTTGCCCTCCGGCGAAGCGATTCCGCAGTGGGAACTTCCCTCTCGGAGGGGGAAATCATCGTCATCATCATCACCAACAAATCTCCCATCTTGGGAAGGGCATATCCATCAACATATTCAACAACAACATCTCCTCTCAAACCCTAGTTCATCTCTTGTGTTCAATCTTGTTACCAGAACTATAGATTGGTACTTGTGGGTGACTAGTAGTGTTGATTACATCTTGTAGTTGATTACTATATGGTTTATTTGGTGGAAGATTATATGTTCAGATCCATTATGCTATTTAATACTCCTCTGATCATGAACTTGTTTATCATTTGTGAGTAGTTACTTTTGTTCTTGAGGTCACGAGAGAAATCATGTTGCAAGTAATCATGTGAACTTATGTATGTTGTTATTCCCTTAGTGGTGTCATGTGAACGTCGACTACATGACACTTCACCATATTTGGGCCTAAGGGAATGCATTGTGGAGTAGCAATTAGATGGTGGGTTGCGAGAGTGACAAAAGCTTAAACCCCTGTTTATGCGCTATTCCGTAAGGGACCGATTGGATCCAAAAGTTTAATGCTATGGTTAGAATTTATTCTTAATACTTTTATCATAGTTGTGGATGCTTGTGGGAGGGTTAGTCATAAGTAGGAGGTTTGTTCATGTAAGAAAATCACCTAAGCACCGGTCCACCCACATATCAAATTATCAAAGTAGTGAACACAAATCAAATCAACATGATGAAAGTGACTAGATGAAATTCCCGTGTACCCTCAAGAACGCTTTGCTTATCATAAGAGACCGTTTTGGCATGTCCTTTGCCTAAAAAGGATTGGGCTATATTGCTGCACTTTTGTTAATATTATCTTTACTTGCTCCTTACAAATTATCTTGCTATCAAACTACTCTCTACGTACAATTTCAGCACTTGCAGACAATACCTTACCGGAAACTACTTGTCATTTCCTTCCGCTTCTCGTTGAGTTCAACACTCTTACTTATCGAAAAGAGCTACAATTGATCCCCTATACTTGTGGGTAATAAAGGCTATTTTCTGGCGCCGTTGCCGGGGAGTGAAGCTCCTTTGGTAAGGAAACATTTATATAGTGTGCTGAAATTTATTGTCACTTGTTACTATGGAAAACAATCCTTTGATGAGTTTGTTCGGGGTATCTTCACCTCGTCCAGAACCATAATTAGTAACCCCTCAACCTATTGCACCTACTAAAAATATTGAATATGAAATTCCTTCGGGTATGATAGAACAACTGGTAGCTAATCCTTATGCAGGAGATGGAACCGAACATCCTGATATGCACTTGATATATGTGGAAAAAATTTGTGGATTGTTTAAGCTTGCAGGTTTACCCAGGGATGAAGTGATGAAAAAAGTTTTCCCTTTATCTTTGAAGGGAAAAGCATTGGCATGGTATAGGCTATGTGATGATATTGGATCATGGAATTGGAATCGTTTGAAATTGGAGTTCCACCAAAAAATTTATCCTATGCATCTAGTTCATCATAATCGGAATTATATATATATAATTTTTAGCCTCATGAAGTAGAAAGTATCGCTCTAGCTTGGGGGGGGGGGGGGCTTAAGTCAATGTTATATTCATGCCCCAATCATGAGCTCTCAAGAGAAATTATTATCCAAAATTTTTATGCTCTGCTTTCTCGTAATGATCAAACCATGCTTGATCCTTCTTGTGCCGGTTCATTTATGAAGAAGACTATTGAATTCCGGTGGGATCTTTTGGAAAGAATTAAACACAACTCTGAAGATTGGGAACTCGAGGAAGGTAAAGAGTTGGGTATAAAACTTAAGTATGATTGTGTGAAATCTTTTATGGATACCGATGCTTTTCAAAAGTTTAGCACTAAATATGGACTTGACTCTGAGATAGTAGCCTCCTTTTGCGAATCATTTGCTACTCATGTTGAACTCCCTAAGGAGAAGTGGTTTAAATATCTGATGACCCACAAGTATAGGGGATCTATCGTAGTCCTTTCGATAAGTAAGAGTGTCGAACCCATCGAGGAGCAGAAGGAAATGATAAGCGATTTTCAGCAAGGTATTCTCTGCAAGCACTGAAATTATAGGTAACAGATAGTTTTGTGATAAGATAATTGGTAACGAGCAACAAGTAACAAAAGGAAATAAAGTGCAGTAAGGTGGCCCAATCCTTTTTGTAGCAAAGGACAAGCCTGGACAAATTCTTATATAGAGAAAAGCGCTCCCGAGGACACATGGGAATATCATCAAGCTAGCTTTCATCAGGATCATATGATTCGCGTTCGGTACTTTGATTATCTGATATGTGGGTGGACCGGTGCTTGGGTGTTGTCCTTACTTGGACAAGCATCCCACTTATGATTAACCTCTATTGCAAGCATCCGCAACTACAACATAAGTATTAAGGTAAACCCAACTATAGCATGAAACATATGGATCCAAATCAGCCCCTTAAGAAGCAACGCATAAACTAGGGTTTAAGCTTCTGTCACTCTAGCAACCCATCATCTACTTATTACTTCCCAATGCCTTCCTCTAGGCTCAAGTAATGGTGAAGTGTAATGTAGTCGACGTTCACATAACACCACTAGAGGAGAGACAACATACATCGCATCAAAATATCGAACGAATACCAAATTCACATGACTACTAATAGCAAGACTTCTCCCATGTCCTCAGGAACAAACATAACTACTCACAAAGCATATTCATGTTCATAATCAGAGGGGTATTAATATGCATATAGGATCTGAACATATGATCTTCCACCAAATAAACCAACTAGCATCAACTACAAGGAGTAATCGACACTACTAGCAACCCACAGGTACCAATCCCGGACTTAAAGACAAGAATTGGATACAGGAGATGAACTAGGGTTTGAGAGGAGATGGTGCTGGTGAAGATGTTGATGGAGAGTGACCCCCTCCCGATGAGAGGATCGTTGGTGATGATGATGGCGATGATTTCCCCCTCCTGGAGGGAAGTTTCCTCGGCAGAACAGCTCCGCCAGAGCCCTAGATTGGTTCCGCCAAGGTTCCGCCTCATGGCGGCAGAGTCTCGTCCCGAATCTGGCTTATGATTTTTTTCTCAACGAAAGACTCCATATAGCAGAAGATGGGCATCGGAGGGCCCCAGGGGGCCCACGAGGTAGGGGGCGCGCCCAGGGGGGTAGGGCGCGCCCCCACCCTCGTGGGTAGGGTGTGGCCCCCCTCCGAAACTTCTTGCGCTCAGTATTTTTTATATATTCTGAAAATGACTTCCGTGAAGTTTCAGGACTTTTGGAGCTGTGCAGAATAGGTCTCTAATATTTGCTCCTTTTCCAGCCCAGAATCCCAACTGCCGGCATTCTCCCTCTTTATGTAAACCTTGTAAAATGAGAGAGAATAGGCATAAGTATTGTGGCATAATGTGTAATAACAGCCCATAATGCAATAAATATCAATATAAAAGCATGATGCAAAATGGACGTATCAACTCCCCCAAGCTTAGACCTCGCTTGTCCTCAAGCAAAAGCCGAAATCAAAAAATATGTCCACATGTTTAGAGATAGAGGTGTCGATAAAAATAAAATACGGACATGAGGGCATCATGATCATTCTTAGAACAACAACTTATATAATTCTTGTCATATGATCTCTTATGCTAGAGTAACAATTCAATCACAATTTCAAGTATGAATCATAAACTTCATTGAAAACTAACAAACTATAATCTCAGTCCTTGGAGCAATTGCAATTTATCATAACATAGGAAAGAATCAATATAAGAGCTTTTCAGCAAGTCCACATACTCAACTATCATATAGCCTTTCACAATTGCTAACACTCACGCAATACTTATGGGTATGGAGTTTTAATCGGACACAGAGAAAGATAGGGGCTTATAGTTTTGCCTCCCAACGTTTTACCTCAAGGTAATGTCAACAATAATAGTTTATGAAAACTCACATCCAATTAGCCATATATACCAGGATCTTTCCAACATATTGTGCTTGCCAAAAGATAAAATTTAAAAAGGAAGGGTGAAGATCACCATGACTCTTATGTAAGGTAGGAGATAAAAGTAAAAGATAGGCCCTTCGCAGAGGGAAGCAGAGGTTGTCATGCGCTTTTATGGTTGGATGCACAAAATCTTAATGCGAAAGAACGTCACTTTATATTGCCACTTGTGATATGGACCTTTATTATGCAGTCCGTCACTTTTATTTCTTCCATATCACACGATCGTATAAAGCTTATTTTCTCCCACATTAATAAGTCATACATATTTAGAGAGAATTTTTTATTGCTTGCACCGATGACAACTTACTTGGAGGATCTTAATCAATCCATAGGTAGGTATGGTGGACTCTCATGGCAAAACTGGTTTAAGGGTGTTTGGAAGCACAAGTAGTATCTCTACTTGGTGCAAAGAATTTGGCTAGCATGAGGGGCAAAGGCAAGCTCGATCACGTTGGATGATCCATGACAATATAATTTATCTCGGATGTAAGAAAACATAACCCATTACGTTGTCTGCCTTGTCCAACGTCAACTCTTTAGCATGTCATATTTTAATGAGTGCTCACAATCATAAAAGATGTCCAAGATAGTATATTTATATGTGAAGACCTCTCTTTCTTTATTACTTCCTATTAATTGCAATGATGACCAAAACTATGTTTGTCAACTCTCAACAACTTTTATTCATCATACTTTTTATATGTGAGCTCATTACTCTCCATAAGATCCATATGATCTCTTTTATTTCCTTTTATTCTTTCTCTTTTCTTTTATCCACTCAAGATCATGGAAAAATAATCAAGCCATTGACTCAACAGTAATCTTTATTATATATAGCTCACAGACTCTATTACATAGAAGGATCATAAAGCAAAACTCACAACTAGATCATACTAAAACTTTATTCTACTAGATCAATATACTATCAAGAGGATCGAACTAAGAAAAATGGTAAAGATGAAAGTGATGGTGATACGATACCGGGGCACTCCCCCAAGCTTGGCAGTTGCCAAGGGGAGTGCCCGTAACCATGTGATTATATCTCTCTTTTCGAGGATGGTGATGTGATATTCTTGGCGATGATGCCCCTCAGGATACGATTCTCCTCCTTGAGCTTATTGACTTGCTGCTTGAGGTCCATTATTTCCTTTCGAAGTTTTCCTATAACAGCCAAAGCTCCCTGCACCCAAGGGTGCTGCATAGCTGCGGGAGAACCAGTGACAATCTTTTTCATATTCCCATAAGAATGAAATCTAACATTGGAAGGGATAACCAAGTTTGGAATAGCCGAGCTCTGCAGTTCCCCCATTGTGAATCCATCTCGGAAGCGGGAAGTGACTTCTTGATCCTCCTCCATGGCATCTATCCTCTTCAAATCAGCCTCCATCTCTTCCTCCGTTGCTGGCCCAAAGTGGTCAACATTGTTGTTTGTCATTGATCTCGGTGCCAGATGAGACACCCGGCTCTCCCCGACTGACTCTTGCGAAGACATCTTGCTCTAATGTGCAGCAACAACAGCTCAAAACACAAACAAAGGATAATTGCATGGTACGGGAGTCAAAACCCTCGGGGGATTATATAATGAATTTTTACCGACCAAAATACGTGACATGTAAGAAAACGGAGTCCGGAGAGCACACGAGGTGCCCACGAGGTAGGGGTGTGTGCCCAGGGGGGTAGGGCGCGCCCTCCACCCTCGTGGAGCCCTCGTGTCCTTCCCGGACAGCTTCTTATTTTTTTATTTTTCTAAATATTCCAAAACGGAGGAAAATTGCCATTAGAACTGTTTTGGAGTCGGTTTACTTACCGTACTACATACCTATTCCTTTTCGGAGTCTGAAACATTCCGGAAAGTGTCCCTTATGTATTCCTATAGGGTTACGGTTTCAATAACATTGGTTTCAACATTTATAGGATTACCTGAGATATAATTTTAATTCTTTGACCGTTCACCACCTTCAGATTTGTGCCTTCGAAGTTGTTGATTTTTATGGCACCGGAATGATGGACCTCCTCGATAACGTAAGGACCTTCCCATTTAGAGAGAAGTTTTCCTACAAAAAATCTTAAACGAGAGTTGTATAGCAATACATAATCACCTTCATTAAACTCACGCTTTTGTATTCTTTTGTCATGCCATCTTTTAACTTTTTCTTTAAATAATTTAGCATTCTCGTAGGCCTGGGTTCTCCATTCATCAAGTGAGCTAATGTCAAATAACCTCTTCTCACCGGCAAGTTTGAAATCATAATTGAGCTCTTTAATAGCCTAATAAGCCTTATGTTCTAGTTCGAGAGGTAAGTGACATGCTTTTCCATAAACCATTTTATACGGAGACATACCCATAGGATTTTTATATGCAGTTCTATAGGCCCATAATGAATCATCAAGTTTCTTGGACCAATTCTTTCTAGATCTATTGACAGTCTTTTGCAAAATTAATTTGAGTTCACTATTACTCAATTCTACTTGACCACTAGACTGTGGGTGATAGGGAGATGCAATTCTATGATTAACATCATACTTAGCAAGCATTTTACGGAAAGCACCATGAATAAAATGTGAACCACCATCAGTCATTAGATATCTAGGGACTCCAAACCTCGGAAAAATAACTTCCTTAAGCATCTTAATAGAGGTGTCATGATCAGCACTACTAGTTGGAATAGCTTCTACCCAATTAGTAATGTAATCAACAGCAACTAAAATATGTGTATATCCATTAGAGGCAGGAAAAGGTCCCATATAATCAAAGCCCCAAACATCAAATGGTTCAATAACAAGTGAATAATTCATAGGCATTTCTTGACGTCTACTAATATTACCAATTCTTTGACATTCATCACAAGACAATAAAAACTTACGGGCATCCTTGAAGAGAGTAGGCTAATAAAAACCGGATTGCAATACCTTGTGCGCAGTTCTATCTCCAGCATGGTGTCCTCCATAAGCCTCAGAGTGACACTTGCATAGGATCTGTTCCTGTTCATGCTCAGGTACACAACACCTAATAACACCATCTACTCCTTCTTTATAAAGATGTGGGTCATCCCAAAGTAATGTCTCAAATCATAGAAAAACTTTTTCTTTTGCTGGTATGTGAAACTAGGTGGTATAAATTTAGCAACAATATAATTAACATAATCAACATACCATGGAGCAGTACGAGAAGCATTTATGACATTTAATTGTTCATCAGGAAAGCGATCATCAATAGGTAGTGGGTCATCAAGAACATTTTCCAACCTAGACAAGTTATCTGGAACAGGGTTCTCAGCTCCCTTTCTATCAATAATATGCAAATCAAATTCTTGTAGCAAGAGAACCCATCTAATGAGTCTAGGTTTAGCATCTTTCTTTTCCATAAGATATTTAATAGCAGCATGATCCGTGTGAATAGTTACTTTAGAATCAACAATATAAGGTCTGCACTTATCACAAGCAAATACAACTGCTAAGAATTGTTTTTCAGTAGTAGCATAATTTCTCTGGGCAATGTCTAGAGTTTTACTAGCATATTGAATAACATTTAATTTCTTATCAACTCTTTGTCCTAGAACAGCACCTACAACATAATTACTAGCATCACACATAATTTCAAAGGGTAAATTCCAATCAGGTGGTTGAACAATAGGTGTAGAGATCAATGCTTTCTTAAGTATTTCAAATGCTTCTACGCAATCATCATCAAAAACAAATGGTATATCCTTTTGTAATAAATTAGTCAGAGGCCAAGAAATTTTTGAGAAGTCCTTAATGAACCTCCTATAAAAACCAGCGTGACCAAGGAAACTTCTTATACCTTTGATGTCCTTGGGACATGGCATCTTTTCAATAGCATCAACCTTAGCTTTATCAACTTCAATACCTCTTTCAGAAACTTTATGCCCCAAGACGATACCTTCATTAACCATAAAGTGGCACTTCTCCCAATTCATGACAAGGTTAGTTTCTTCACATCTCTGCAAAACTCGATCAAGGTTGCTTAAGAAATCATCAAAAGAGGATCCATAGACGGAGAAATCGTCCATGAAAACCTCACAAATCTTTTCACAAAAGGCAGAGAATATAGCCATCATGCATCTTTGGAAGGTAGCAGGTAAATTACATAAACCAAAAGGCATACGTCTATAAGCAAAAGTACCGAACGGGCAAGTAAAAGTGGTCTTAGATTGATCATCAGCTGACACAGGTATTTGAGAGAAACCAGAATAACCATCTAGAAAGCAAAAATGTGTATATTTGGATAATCTTTCTAGCATTTGATCAATAAAAGGTAAGGGGTAATGATCTTTTTTAATAGCCTTATTTAATTTGCGGAAATAAATTACCATCCTATAACCTGTAATAATTCTTTACGGAATCAATTCATCTTTATCATTAGGAACGACAGTAATACCTCCCTTTTTAGGGACACAATGGGCATGACTTACCCACTGACTATCAGCAACGGGATAAATTATACCTGCCTCAAGGAGCTTTAGTATTTCCTTTCTTACCACTTCTTTCATCTTAGGATTCAGCCGTCGTTGGTGATCACGAACTGGTTTGGCATCTTTCTCCAAATTTATTTTGTGTTGACATAGTGTGGGACTAATGCCCTTAAGATCATCGATAGTATATCCAATAGCACCACGGTGCTTCTTCAGAGTTTTCAATAATCTCTCTTCTTCATGCTTTGAAAGGTTAGCACTAATAATAACAGGATATATCTTTTTCTCATCAAGATAAGCATATTTAAGAGTATCAGGTAACGGTTTGAGCTCAATCATGGGATCACCCTTGGGTGGAGGAGGATCCCCTAGGATTTCAACAGGCAAATTGTGTTTCAGGATGGGTTCCTGTTTAAAGAATACTTTATCTATTTCCCTTCTTTCATTCATAAACATATCATTTTCATGGTCTAGCAAATATTGTTCTAAAGGATCACTAGGAGGCACGGCAATAGAAGCAAGACCAATAATTTGATCTTTACTTGGCAATTATTCTTCAAAGTGTTGTCTATGAAATTTAGAAAAATTGAACTCATGAGACATATCACCTAAACCAATAGTAATAACATCCTTTTTGCAGTCTATCCTAGCATTAACAGTCTTCAAGAAAGGTCTACCAAATATAATGGGACAAAATATATCTTGTGGGGAACCAAGAACAAGAAAATCAGCAGGATATTTAGTTTTCCCACACAAGACTTCAACATCTCTAACAATTCCCATTGGTAAAATAGTATCTCTATTGGCAAGTTTAATGGTAACATCAATTTCTTCTAACTCAACAGGTGCAATATCATGCATAATTTCTTTGTATAAGTCAATAGGTATTGCACTAGCACTAGCACCCATATCACACAAGCCATGATAACAATGATCTCCTATTTTAACAGAAATAACAGGCATGCCTACCACAGGTCTATGTTTATCTTTAGCACAAGGTTTAGCAATTCTAGCAGTTTCATCACAGAAATAAATAACATGCCCATCAATATTATCAGCCAAGAGATCCTTTACAATTGCAATATTAGGTTCAACTTTAACTTGCTCAGGAGGTGTATAAGTTCTAGTATTGCTTTTACGAACCACAGCTGAAGCTTTAGCATGATATTTTATCCTAACAGGAAAAGGTGGTTTCTCAACATAGGCAGTAGGAACAATAGGATCATTATAAGTGACAGTCTTTTCTTCAACTTTAATAGGTGTAGCTACTTTTACTTCTATGGGAGGATGATACTTAAACCACTTCTCCCTAGGGAGATCAACATGAGTAGCAAAAGATTCATAGAAAGAAGCTACTATTTCAGAGTCGAGTCCATATTTAGTGCTCAATTTACGAAAAACATCGGTATCCATAAAAGATTTAACACAATCAAACTTAGGTGTCATACCTGACTCCTTACCTTCGTCGAGGTCCCAATCTTCAGAGTTGCGTTTAATTCTTTCCAATAAATCCCATTTGAATTCAATAGTCTTCATCATAAAAGAGCCAACACAAGAAGTATCGAGCATGGTGCGATTATTATCAGAAAGCCGAGCATATATATTTTGAATAATTATTTCTCTTGGAAGCTCATGATTGGGGCATGAATATAACATTGATCTAAGCCTCCCCCAAGCTTGAGCGATGCTTTCTCCTTCGCGAGGCCAAAAATTATATATATAATTGCGATCACAATGAACAAGATGCATAGGATAAAACTTCTGATGAAATTCCAATTTCAATCATTTGTAGTTCCATGATCCCATATCATCACATAGCCTATACCATGTCAATGATTCTCCCTTAAAAGATAAAGGGAATACCTTCTTCTTAATAACATCATCGGGCACACCTGCAAGCTTAAATAATCCACAAACTTCATCCACATATATTAGGTGCTCATCAGGATGCATTGTTCCGTCTCCTGCAAAAGGATCAGCTAGCAATTTTTCTATCATACCCGAAGGAATCTCAAAGTAGACATTTTCATTTTCAGTAGGTTCAATAGGTTGAGGAGCAACTCTTTTCTCTACTGG
Organism: Triticum urartu; assembly: GCF_003073215.2. Classification (NCBI taxonomy): domain Eukaryota; kingdom Viridiplantae; phylum Streptophyta; class Magnoliopsida; order Poales; family Poaceae; genus Triticum; species Triticum urartu. The sequence goes on from NC_053022.1 coordinate 104,567,627, forward strand.
TCGGGGTGAAGATACCCCGAACAAGCCCCTCAGAGGATTACTTTCCATAGTAACAAGTGACAGTAAATTTCAGCACACTATATAAATTTTTCCTTACCAAATTTCACCTACCAAAGGCGCTTCACTCCTCGGCAACGGCGCCAGAAAAGAGTCTTGATGACCCACAAGTATAGGGGATCTATCTAGTCCTTTCGATAAGTAAGAGTGTCGAACCCAACGAGGAGCAGAAGGAAATGATAAGCGATTTTCAGCAAGGTATTCTCTGCAAGCACTGAAATTATAGGTAACAGCTAGTTTTGTGATAAGATAATTGGTAACGAGCAACAAGTAACAAAAGTAAATAAAGTGCAGCAAGGTGGCCCAATCCTTTTTGTAGCAAAGGACAAGCCTGGAAAAATTCTTATATAGAGAAAAGCGCTCCCGAGAACACATGGGAATATCATCAAGCTAGTTTTCATCACGATCATATGATTCGCGTTCGGTACTTTGATAATCTGATATGTGGGTGGACCGGTGCTTGGGTGCTGTCCTTACTTGTACAAGCATCCCACTTATGATTAACCCCTATTGCAAGCATTTGCAACTGCAACAAAAGTATTAAGGTAAACCTAACCATAGCATGAAACATATGGATCCAAATCAGCCCCTTACGAAGCAATGCATAAACTAGGGTTTAAGCTTCTGTCACTCTAGCAACCCATCATCTACATATTACTTCCCAATGCCTTCCTCTAGGCCCAAATAATGGTGAAGTGTCATGTAGTCGATGTTCACATAAGACCACTAGAGGAGAGACAACATACATCTCATCAAAATATCGAACGAATACCAAATTCACATGACTACTAATAGCAAGACTTCTCCCATGTCCCCAGGAACAAACATAACTACTCACAAAGCATATTCATGTTCGTAATCAGAGGGGTATTAATATGCATATAGGATCCGAACATATGATCTTCCACCAAATAAACCAACTAGCATCAACTACAAGGAGTAATCAACACTACTAGCAACCCACAGGTACCAATCCCGGACTTAAAGACAAGAATTGGATACAAAGGATGAACTAGGGTTTGAGAGGAGATGGTGTTGGTGAAGATGTTGGTGGAGATTGACCCCCTCCCGATGAGAGGATCGTTGGTGATGATGATGGCGATGATTTCCCCCTTCCGGAGGGAAGTTTCCCCGGTAGAACAGCTCCGCCAGAGCCCTAGATTGGTTCCGCCAAGGTTCCGCCTCATGGCGGCGGAGTCTCGTCCCAAAAGCTGGCTTATGATTTTTTTCTCAACGAAATACTCCATATAGCATAAGATGGGCATCAAAGGGCCACCAGGGGGCCCACGAGGTAGGGGGCGTGCCCAGGGGGTAGGGCGCGCCCCCCACCCTCTATGTCAGCACCGGGCTGCTATTGGATATACTCTTGATGATTTAAATGGCATTAGTCCCACTCTATGTCAGCACAAAATTAATATGGAACCTGATGCTAAATCCGTTGTTGATCACCAACGTCGGTTGAATCCAAAAATGAAGGAAGTGGTAAGAACGGAAATCTTAAAACTTCTGGAAGCGAGTATAATCTATCATATAGCTGATAGTAGATGGGTAAGTCCTGTTCATTGTATCCCCACGAAAGGAGGTATTACTGTTGTTCCTAATGATAAAAATGAACTTATTCCACAAAGAATTGTTACAGTCTATGGAATGGTAATTGACTACATAAAATTAAACAAAGCAACTAGAAAAGATCATTACCCCCTGCCTTTTATTGATCAAATGCTTGAAAGATTATCTAAGCACACACACTTTTGCTTCCTAGATGGATACTCTGGCTTCTCACAAATACCTGTTTCTCAACCTGATCAAGAAAAGACTACTTTTACTTGTCCCTTTGGAACTTATGCTTATAGACGTATGCCTTTTGGTTTATGTAATGCACCTGCTGCCTTTCGAAGATGTATGAATGCTATATTCTCTAACTTTTGTGAAAAAATTGTTGAGGTTTTCATAGATGACTTTTCTGTTTATGGGAAGTCATTTGATGATTGTGTAAGCAATCTTGAGCGAGTTTTGCAGAGATGTGAACAAACAAATCTTGTCTTGAATTGGGAGAAGTGCCACTTTATGGTTAATGAAGGCATTGTCTTGGGTCATAAAATTTCTGAAAGAGGTATTGAAGTGGACCAAGCTAAGGTTGATGCAATTGAGAAAATGCCATATCCTAAGGACATCAAAGGTATTCGTAGTTTCCTTGGTCATGCTGGTTTCTATAGGATATTTATCAAAGACTTTTCTAAAATTTCTAGGCCTCTTACTAATCTTTTGCAAAAGGACATTCCTTTTGTTTTTGGTGATGATTGTCTTGAAGCCTTTGAAACACTCAAGAAAGCTTTAATATATGCACCTATTGTTCAACCACCTGATTGGAACTTGCCTTTTGAAATTATGTGTGATGCTAGTGATTATGTTGTTGGTGCTATTCTAGGACAAAGAGTTGATAAGAAACTTAATGTTATTCATTATGCTAGTAAGACTCTAGATAGTGCTCAAAGAAATTATGCCACTACTGAAAAAGAATTCTTAGCAGTGGTGTTTTCTTGTGATAAATTTACACCTTATATTGTTGATTCCAAAGTAACTGCTCACACAGACCATGCTGCTATTAAATATCTTATGGAAAAGAAAGATGCTAAACCTAGACTTATTCATTGGGTTCTCTTGTTACAAGAATTTGATTTACATATCATTGATAGAAAAGGAGCTGAGAACTCCGTAGCTGATAATTTGTCTAGGCTTGAAAATGTGCTTGATGACCCACTACCTATTGATGATAGTTTTTCTGATGAGCAGTTAGCTGCAATAAATGTTGCTAATAGTACTCCTTGGTATGCTGATTATGCTAATTACATTGTTGCTAATTATTTACCACCTAGATTTACATACCAGCAAAAGAAAAATATTCTTCTATGATTTAAGACACTTTTGGGATGACCCACATCTTTAAAAAGGAGTAGATGGTATTATTAGATGTTGTGTACCTGAGCATGAATAGGGACAAATCCTATGGAAATGTCACTCCGAGGCTTATGGAGGGCATCATGCTGGAGATAGAATTGCTCACAGGGTATTGCAATCTAGATTTTATTAGCCTACTCTCTTCAAGGATGCCCGTAAGTTTGTCTCTTCTTGTTATGAATGTCAAAGAATAGGTAATATCGGTAAGTGTCAAGAAATTCCTATGAATTATTCACTTGCTGTTGAACCATTTGATGTATGGGGATTTGATTACATGGGACCTTTTCCTTCCTCTAATGGGTATACACATATTTTGGTTGTTGCTGATTATGTTACTGAATGGGTAGAAGCTATTCCAACCAGTAGTGTTGATAACAACACCTCTATTAAAATGCTTAAGGAAGTTATTTTCCAAAGGTTTGGAGTCCCTAGATAATGACTAATTGTGGTTCATAGTTTATTCATGGTGCTTTCCGTAAGATGCTTGCTAAGTATGATGTTAACCATAGAATTGCATCACCCTATCATCCTCAGTCTAGTGGTCAAGTTTAACTTAGAAATAGACAAATAAAATTAATTTTGCAAAAGACTGTTAATAGGTCCAGGAAGAATTGGTCTAAGAAATTAGATCATGCACTTTGGGCTTATAGAACAACTTATAAAAATCCTATGGGTATGTCTCCTTATAAAATGGTTTATGGAAAAGCTTGTCATTTGCCTCTTGAGTTAGAACATAAAGCATATTGGGTAGTTAAAGAACTCAACTATGATTTTAAACTTTCCGGTGAAAAGAGGTTATTTGATATAAGCTCCTTAGATGAATGGAGAACCCAAGCTTATGAGAATGCAAAGTTATTCAAAGAAAAAGTTAAAAGATGGCACGACAAAAGAATTCAAAAGCGTGAGTTTAAAGTTGGAGAATATGTTCTTTTGTACAACTCTCGTTTTAGATTTTTTGCAGGAAAGCTCCTCTCGAAATGGGAAGGCCCATATGTCATCGAGGAGGTTTACCGATCTGGTGCCATCAAAATAAATAACTTCGAAGGTACTAACCCGAAGGTTGTCAATGGGCAACGAAATAAAGCATTATATCTCAGGTATGCCTATCAATGTTGAAAGTAACATTGTCCAAACTTTGACATCGGAAGAGCACATAAAAGAGTCCTTCCGGAACACTCCAGAATCGTGAAAATAAGGAGGTACGTGATACAGTAAGTAAACGGACTCCGAAAAATCCGCAATTTTTTTTTATCAGTTTTGGAATATTTTAAAATTTTGGGAATAAAAAAACTTCTAGGAAGCATCCCCTGGTGGGCACAAGACACCAGGGCACGCCAGGCTTGCCTGGCGCACCCAAGTGGGTTGTGCCCACCTGGGACACCCCCCGTACTCTGTTTTTCTACCATGTACTTCTCCTATAAGATAAAAAATCTATATATACTCCCCGAACCTATTGATCACCGTATCAAGGAGAAATCCTCTATTCTCTTTTCTTGCTGTTTTCTGTGCAGATCTGAAAATATGACCTCCCAAGACTATGAGGGTGAGAGCTATGTTGCTTATCTCATTGCAAACCCTAAGTCCTATGGGGATGAGGGTCACTATAGCTGGACCTCCGAGGAGGAAGAATATGAATCTATTCCTTCCCGGTTCAAGGATGAGAGCATGGAGGCGTTATGCAAGAGGATAATAAAACTCGAGATCGATAATTGTGAGTTGATGATGGAAAATTTTATTCTCCGTCAGAAGCTGGAGGAAGCGAAAGGGGAACACCGCACTTTATCACCACCACCATTGCCATGGAAATCTAAGGACAAGGCTTCTTCTACTTCATCACCACCATCATCTTCTTCACCGCCAAAGGAAAATTGAGTATCGGGTATGGGCACTCCCCTTGGCTTCTGCCAAGGTTGGGGAAGGTGCCCCGGTATCGTATCATCCCACTATCTTTTTGCTTTTACTTATTTTAGTTCTATCCTTTTGCTTTAGATGAATAAAAGTTTAGTTCGGTCCTTTCTTCTTTGAAAGTTTGCTTAGTGATCTATCCTTGTAATCGTGTGCAAGTTATATAATAAAGTTAGTTTGAGTTTTTTGCTTTCTTTACTTTCATGTTGCAAATAAAGAAGAGAAATAAGAAAGAAAGAAAAAGAGAAAGAAAATAAACGAAGAAAGGAAATAAATAATGAAAAGATTATATACTAATCCTATGGTAGGTGATATCACCACATAAGGAAAAGTATAAGTAGAAAATTTTATTAGAGATTGACAAACACAACATTAGTCAATGATGCAACTCGTGAAAGAATTAATAAGGGAAGAGAAGATTCACATATAGATATACTATCCGAGAAATCTTTTGTGATTGTGAGCCCTCATCAAAATATTATATGCCAAAATTGTTGATGTTGGACAAGGAAGACAACTTAATGGTTTATGTTTGTTTATATTCACATAGAAGTCATATTGTCATAGATCCTTTAACATGTGGTGCTTGCCTTCTATCTTTGCTAGCCAAAAATTCTGTACTAAGTAGAGATACTACTTGTGCATCCAAAAACCCTTAAACCCAAATCTTTTTCAAGTGTCCACCATACATACCTAGGGATTGAGCAAGATCCTTCAAGTAAGTTGTCATCTGTGCAAAAAGGCAATAAAAAATGCTTCTAAAAAGTGTGAGATCATTTAGGGTAAGAGAAAATTGAGCGTTGTACGAACTTGGATGACAAAGAATAAAAGCGACACACTGCATAATAAATTTTCATCTTAAGGGGCAATACAATGTGACGTTCTCTTGCACTAAGGGATTGAGCATACAAACAAATAAGCGCATGGCAACATCTGCTTCCCTCTGCGAAGGGCCTATCTTTTACTTTTATGCAAAGAGTCAAAGTTTTCCCTCTATTCCTTTTATTTTTCTCTTTTGGCAAGCATCATGTGGTGAGGAAAGATCTAGGCACATATGTACAGTTGAATACAGATAGCATGAGTTATTATTGTTGACATCACCCTTGAGGTGAGCATGTTGGGAGACGAAACTATAAGCCCCTATCTTTCTATGTGTCCGGTTGAAACGTTTTGGTCATGGGTACAAGTTGAGTGTTAGCAATCATAGAAGACTATATGATGGTTGAGTATGTGGACTTGCCTAAAGGCTCTAACACGTGACTCTTCCTGAAAAGATGATGAATTATAGTTGCAAAGTTGACTGAGAACATAGTTTGTTGGTTTCTAATAGAGTTTTTGCTTTATACTTCGATTGTGTGATGAACTATTACTTATTCATGAGAAGTATATGATGAAAGTTCCATGATAAAAGTCATGTGTTTAATTTTGTTGCTGTTATAATAATCAACATGATGCTTCTATATCCGTATTTTGTTTTTATCGACACCTCTCTCTCAAAGCATGTGGACATGTTTTTCAATTTCGGTTTTTGCTTGAGGACAAGCGAGGTCTAAGCTTGGGGGAGTTGATACGTCCATTTTGCATCATGTTTTCTTACTATTATCTATAATGTTTTTATCCATAATAATGCTTTTTGGAGCAATTCTAATGCCTTTTCTCTCATAATTTTCAAGGAACACACCAAGAGGGAGAATTCCGGCAGCTGGAAATCTGGACCTGGAAAATCTACGTCAGGCCACCTATTCTGCACAACTCCAAATGAGCTGAAACTTCACGGGGATTTTTTATGGATTATTTGAGAAATACTGGAGCCAATAAATACTAGAGGGGGGCCACCATGTGGGCACAACCCACATGGGCGCGCCAGGCCCCCCAGGCGTGCCCTGGTGGGTTGTGGCCTCCTCGGCCCACCTTCGGTACCCATCTTCTGGTATATAAGTGGTTGTGACCTAGAAAAATAAGGAGAGGACCTTCAGGACGAAGCGCCGCCGCCTCGAGGCGGAACTTGGGCAGGACACTTTTGCCCTCCGGCGAAGCGATTTCGCCGGGGGAACTTCCCTCCCGGAGGGGGAAATCATCGTCATCATCATCACCAAAAACTCTCCCATCTTGGGGAGGGCAATCTCCATCGACATCTTCAACAACACCATCTCCTCTCAAACCCTAGTTCATCTCTTATGTTCAGTTACCGGAACTATAGATTGGTACTTGTGGGTGACTAGTAGTGTTGATTACATCTTGTAGTTGATTACTATATGACTTATTTGGTGGAAGATTATATGTTGAGATCCATTATGCTATTTAGTACTCCTATGATCATGAACATGTTTATCATTTATGAGTAGTTACTTTTGTTCTTGAGGTCACGGGAGAAACCATGTTGCATGTAATCATGTGAACTTGCTATGTTTTTGATATTTTGATAGTATGTATGTTGTTATTCCCTTAGTGGTGTCATGTGAACGTCGACTACATGAAACTTCACCATATTTGGGCCTAAGGGAATGCATTGTGGAGTAGCAATTAGATGGTGGGTTGCGAGAGTGACAGAAGCTTAAACCCTAGTTTATGCGCTATTCCGTAAGGGACCGATTGGATCCAAAAGTTTAATGCTATGGTTAGGATTTATTCTTAATACTTTTCTCGTAGTTGCAGATGCTTGCGGGAGGGTTAATCATAAGTAGGAGGTTTTTTCAAGCAAGAACATCACCTAAGTACCGGTCCACCCACATATCAAATTATCAAAGTAGCGAACACAAATCAAATCAACATGATGAAAGTGACTAGATGAAATTCCCATGTACCCTCAAGAATGCTTTGCTTATCATAAGAGACCGTTTTGGCCTGTCCTTTGCCTCAAAAGGATTGGGCTATCTTGCTGCACTTTTGTTACTATTATCGTTACTTGCTCGTTACAAATTATCTTGCTATCAAACTACTCGCTACTTACAATTTCAGCACTTGCAGACAATACCTTACCGGAAACTACTTGTCATTTTCTTCTGCTCCTCGTTGGGTTTGACACTCTTACTTATTGAAAAGAGCTAAAATTGATCCCCTATACTTGTGGGTCATCAATGCTCCAAGCAAAACACATAGTGTGTGACGAATAAAAATGTAGCTTCGAGTAAAATAACGATGGTTGTTAGAAGAAAGAGGGGATGCCATTCGGGGGCATCCCTAAGATTAGTGGCTTGCTCTCTTTTGGAAAATAGCAGGGGATGTCGGGGCATCCCCAAGCTTAGGCTCTTCTTACTCATTATTCCTTCATCCATCGTAAGATAACCCAAAACTTGAAAACTTCAATCTCACAAAACTCAACAAAACCTTCATGAGATCCGTTAGTATAAGAAAATAAATAACTACTATAAGTGCTATATCAAACCAATTCTGTAGACATATAATTTGCAATGCGATATATTGATGGGGTGCTGGTGCACGCATATATAATACAAGGGAAAGCCTCTACCTCAACTATATAAGACTACGAGGTGGGCCACAACTCCAATACACGTGCAGTACAAAATACATACTCAACACCCCCCCCCCCCCCCCCCCCCGCAGTCGAAGCGTCGCCGGAGACACAAAGACTGGACCGAAACTCCTTGAAGACAGGAGTAGGCAATGCCTTAGTCATCACATCAGCAAACTGTTGCGTCGTCGGCACATGAAGAACCCGAACACGGCCAAGGGAGACCTACTCATGCACGAAGTGAATATCGAGCTCAATATGCTTCGTCCGTCGATGGTGCACCGCGTTGGCGGAGAGGTAGACCACGCTGACGTTATCGTAGTAGACAAGAGTGGCCTTGTGAAGATCACAAAGCAACTCCTGGAGCAGCTGACAAACCCAAGAGCATTCGTCCACGGCGTGATACTCTGCCTCAGTGCTTGAGCGGGAGACCATGGGCTGCCTCTTCGATGACCAGGAGATCAACGAGGGCCCAAGGTAGACGCAGTAGCCTGACGTAGAGCGACGCGTGTCGGGACAACCATCCCAGTCGGCATCTAGGTAGGCCACGAGGTCGATGGAGGCGGAGGCTGTCAGGGTGAGTCCCAAGGACATGGTGCCGCGTATATAACGGAGAATACGCTTCACCAAGGTCAAGTGAGAGTCACGCGGGGCGTGCATATGGAGGCACACCTGCTGAACGGCATACTGCAGGTCGGGTCGAGTCAGCGTCAAGTACTGTAAAGCACCGACAATAGAGCGACAAAATGCTCCATCGGACGCGAGAGACCTCTCCATGGTAGATACCTTCGCCTTCGTGTCGATGGGGGTGGGCGCTGGCTTGCAGTTAAGCATACCAGTACGCTCCAGGAGCTTGTGGGCGTAATTTTGCTGATGTAAAAAGAAACCATCAGCCCGGCGGATCACCTCGATGCCGAGAAAGTAGGGCAGGGCCCCCAAGTCATTGAGGGTGAACTCATCACGAAGACGAGTAGTCAGCCGCTGAAGGAGATCGGGGGCGAACGCCGTGAGGATGATGTCATCGACGTAGAGCGGCAGATAGGCAGTGTCAGCGCCCTGATCATACACGAAGAGTGAGGCATCAGAGCGAGTAGAGCGAAATCCCAAAGACTGCAGGAAGGCTGCGATACGCTGGTACCAAACCCGAGGTGCCTGCTTCCACCCATAAAGAGAACGGGAGAGCAAGCACACAAAGTCGGGGTGGTCGGCGTCGACGATGCCAGTAGGCTGCTCACAGAATACCTGCTTGACGAGATGGCCATGCAAGAAGGCGTTGGAAACGTCCAACTAATGCACAGGCCAGGCGTGCGAGACCGCCAGCTGGAGAACGATGCAGATCGTTCCCGGTTTCACAACCGGGGCGAAGGTGTCGGTGAAGTCCACGCCCGCGCGCTGCTGAAAGCCAAGAACCACCCATCGAGCCTTGTAGCGTTCGAGAGAACCGTCCGGGCGAGTCTTGTGGCGAAACACCCACTTGCTAGAGATGATGTTGGCTCGGGGGGTCGCGGAACAAGCTGCCACGTGCGGTTGCGCTGTAGGGTGTCGAACTCCTCCTGCTTCGCAGCCAGCCAATGGGGATCCCGAAGGGCGGCACGAGCGGAGGTGGGGATGGGTGATGGCGTCGATGTCGAGGCAGTGCACACATACTCATCGGAGGAGTAGCGCGTGCTCGGCCGATGCACTCCTGCACGGGCACGGGTAGTCAAGCCGAGCGGCGAAGCAACCGGGCTGGCGATGGCGGTGGGTCCTGCGGTGACAGGGGCCACAACGGTGGCGGGGGCGGCGGCCACGACGGGTGCACCCACGGCGGCCGGGGCTGCGGTGTCGGCACAGCCAGCCGAGCCAGCGGCGGAGGAGGCGACGGGCGAAGTCGAGGTCGAGCCCGTCATAGGGGTGGCGGCGCCGGCCGGGGTGGCAGGCGGTGTGCCCACCGGCTCGACCTCGTAGGAGGGAGCTGGGGACCCGAGGGCCCGGTCGGACTCAACCTCGGGGGAGGGAGTCGAGAACCCGGGAGGGGGCGGCAGAAGGCGCCGGGCCGGGGGGCGCCGGGGGATGCCGCCACGCATTGCTCCAAGTAGGGGCGCGAGGGCTGGCGCCGGAGAATCCGCGGCTGGGGGAACCTGAAAAAAAGGGAACACCATCTCGACAAAGTACACGTGCCTCGAGGTGTACATACGATGAGTTATAGGATCATAGCACCGGTAACCTTTGGTGTTGGGAGGGTAGCCAAGGAATACGCATGGGATGGATCGGGGTGCGAGCTTGTGTGGCGTGGTGGACACGGTGCTAGGATAATAGAGACACCCAAAGATGCGGAGACCATCATAGGACGATGGTGTACCGAAGAGAAGGTGGTGAGGGGCGTAGTTCCACCGAGGACGACACGGACGAATGTTAACTAAAAGAGTGGCGGTAACTAAAAGCCTCTTATCACCAGCAAGTTTGAAGTCATAGTTGAGCTCTTTAATAGCCCAATATGCCTTATGTTCTAATTCAAGAGGTAAGTGACATGCTTTACCATAAACCATTTTATACAGAGACATACCCATAGGATTTTTATATGCAGTTCTATAAGCCCATAATGCATCATCAAGTTTCTTGGACCAATCCTTTCTAGATCTATTAACAGTCTTTTGCAAAATTAATTTGAGCTCTCTATTACTTAATTCTACTTGACCACTAGACTGTGGGTGATAAGGAGATGCAATTCTATGATTAACATCATACTTAGCAAGCATTTTACGAAAATCACCATGAATAAAATGTGAAACACCATCAGTCATTAAATATCTAGGGACTCCAAACCTCGAAAAAATAACTTCTTTAAGCATCTTAATAGAGGTGTTATGATCAGCACTACTAGTTGGAATAGCTTCTACCCACTTAGTAACGTAATCAACAGCAACTAAAATATGTGTATACCCATTAGAGGAAGGAAATGGTCCTATATAATCAAAGACCCAAACATCAAATGGTTCAATTACAAGTGAATAATTCAGAGGCATTTCTTGACGTCTACTAATATTACCAATTCTTTGACATTCATCACAAGACAAGACAAACTTACGGGCATCCTTGAAGAGAGTAGGCCAATAAAAACCGGATTGCAATACCTTATGTGCAGTTCTATCTCCAGCATGGTGTCCTCCATAAGCCTCGGAGTGACACTTGCGTAGGATCTGTTCCTGTTCATGCTCAGGTACACAATGTCTAATAATACCATCTATTCCTTCTTTATAAAGATGTGGGTCATCCCAAAAGTAATGTCTCAAATCATAGAAGAACGATTTCTTTTTCTGGTATGTGAAACTAGGTGGTATAAATTTAGCAACAATATAATTAGCATAATCAGCATACCATGGAGCAGTGCGAGAAGCATTTATGACAGCTAATTGTTCATCAGGAAAGCTATCATCAATAGGTAGTGGGTCATCAAGAACATTTTCTAACCTAGACAAGTTGTCTGCAACGGGGTTCTCAGCTCCCTTTTTATCAATAATATGCAAATTAAATTCTTGTAGCAAGAGAACCCATCTAATAAGTCTAGGTTTAGCATCTTTCTTTTCCATAAGGTATTTAATAGCAGTATGATCAGTGTGAATAGTTACTTCAGAATCAACAATATAAGGTCTGAACTTATCACAAGCAAAAACAACTCTAAAAATTCTTTTTCAGTGGTAGCATAATTTCTCTAGGCATTGTCTAGAGTTTTACTAGCATATTGAATAACATTTAATTTCTTATCAACTCTTTGCCCTAGAATAGCACCTACAACATAATCGCTAGGATCACACATAGTTTCAAAGGGTAAATTCCAATCATGTGGTTGAACAATAGGTGCAGAAACCAATGCTTTCTTAAGTATTTCAAATGCTTCTACACAATCATCATCAAAGACAAAAGGAATATCTTTTTGTAATAGACTAGTCAGAGGCCGAGGAATTTTTGAGAAGTCCTTAATGAACCTCCTATAAAAACCAGCGTGACCGAGGAAGCTTCTTTTACCTTTAATGTCCTTGGGACATGGCATCTTTTCAATAGCATCAACTTTAGCTTTATCAAGTTCAATGCCTCTTTCAGAAATTTTATGCCCCAAGACAATACCTTCATTAACCATAAAGTGGCATTTCTCCCAATTTAGAACAATATTAGTTTCTTTACATCCCTACAAAACTCGATCAAGGTTGCTCAAGCAATCATCAAAAGAGGATCCATAAATGGAGAAATCATCCATGAATACCTCACAAATCTTTTCACAAAAGTCAGAGAATATAGCCATCATGTATCTTTGAAAGGTAGCAAGTGCACTACATAAACCAAAAGGCATACGTCTATAAGCAAAAGTACCGAAAGGGCAAGTAAAAGTGGTCTTTGCTTGATCATCAGCTGACACGGGTATTTGAGAGAAGCCAGAGTAACCATCTAGAAAGCAAAAAATGTGTATGTTTGGATAATCTTTCTAGCATTTGATCAATAAAAGGCAAAGGGTAATGATCTTTTTTAGTAGCTTTATTTAATTTGCGTCAATCAATTAGCATCCTATAACCTGTAATAATTCTTTGCGGGGTCAATTCATCTTTATCATTAGGAACAACCGTGATACCTCCCTTCTTAGGGACACAATGGACAAGACTTACCCACTGACTATCAACAACGGGATAAATTATACCTGCCTCAAGGAGCTTTAGTATTTCTTTTCTTACCACTTCTTTCATCTTAGGATTCAGCCATCGTTGGTGATCAATAACTGGTTTGGCGTCTTTCTCCAAATTTATTTTGTGTTGACATATTGTGGGACTAATGCCCTTAAGATCATCAAGAGTATATCCAATAGCAGCACAGTGCTTCTTCAGAGTTTTCAATAATTTCTCTTCCTCCTTCTCTGAAAGGTTAGCACTAATAATAATAGGATATATCTTCTTTTCATCAAGATAAGCATATTTAAGAGTATCAGGTAATGGTTTAAGCTCAAACACGGGATCGCCCTTGGGAGGAGGAGGATCCCCTAGGATTTCAACAGGCAAATTGTGTTTCAGAATGGGTCCTTGTTTAAAGAATACTTCATCTATTTCCCTTTTTTTGATTCATAAACATATCATTCTCATGGTCTAGCAAATATTGTTCTAAAGGATCATTAGGAGGCACAACAATAGAAGCAAGACCAATAATTTCATCTTTATTAGGCAATTCTTCATCACGGGGTTGTCTAAGAAATTTAGAAAAATTGAACTCATGAGACATATCCCCTAAACCAACAGAAACAATATCCTTATTGCAGTCTATCTTAGCATTAACAGTATTCAAGAAGGGTCTACCAAATATAATGGGACAAAAGCTATCTTGTGGGGAACCAAGAACAAGAAAATCAGCAGGATATTTAACCTTCCCACACAAGACTTCAACATCTCTAACAATCCCAATTGGTGAAATAGTATCTCTATTAGCAAGCTTAATGGTAACATCGATATCTTCTATCTCAGCTGGTGCAATATCATGCATAATTTATTTGTATAAGGAAATAGGTATTTCACTAGCACTAGCACTAGCACCCATATCACACAAGCCATGATAACAATGATCTCCTATTTTAACAGAAATAACAGGCATACCTACCACAGGTCTATGTTTATCTTTAGCACCAGGTTTAGCAATTCTAGCAGTCTCATCACAAAAGTAAATAACATGCCCATCAATATTATCAGCCAAGAGATCTTTAACAATAGCAATATTAGGTTCAACTTTAACTGGCTCAGGGGGTTTGTGTGTCCTAATATTAGTATTGTTGACTACAGTTGAAGCTTTAGCATGATCCTTTATTCTAACAGGGAAAGGTGGTTTCTCAACATAAGCAGTAGGAACAATATGATCATTATAAGTGATAGTATTTTCTTCAACTTTAATAGGTGCAACTACTTTTACTTCAATGGGAGGATTATATTTAAACCACTTCTCCTTAGGGAGATCAACATGAGTAGCAAAAGATTCACAAAAAGAAGCTACTATCTCAGAGTCAAGTCCATATTTAGTGCTAAACTTACGGAAAACATCAGTATCCATAAAAGATTTAACACAATCAAACTTAGGTGTCATACCTGACTCCTTACCTTCGTCGAGATCCCAATCTTCAGAGTTGCGTTTAATTCTCTCCAATAAATTCCATTTGAATTCAATATTCTTCATCATAAAGGAACCAGTACAAGAACTATCGAGCATGGAGCGATTGTTGTCAGAAAGCCGAGCATAAAAGTTTTGAATAATCATTTCTCTTTAGAGCTCATGATTGGGGCATGAATATAACATTGACTTAAGCCTCACCCAAGCTTGAGCGATGCTTTCTCCTTTTTGAGGCAAAAAAATTATATATATAATTACGATCACGATGAACAAGATGCATAGGATAAAACTTCTGATGGAATTCCAATTTCAACCGTTTGTAGTCCCATGATCCCATATCATCACATAGCCTATACCATGTCAATGCATCTCCCTTCAAAGATAAAGGGAAGACCTTCTTCTTTACAACATCATTGGGCATACCTGCAAGCTTAAATAATCCACAAACTTCATCCACATAGATTAAGTGTAAGTCGGGATGCAATGTTCCATCTCCTGCAAAAGGATTAGCCAGCAGTTTCTCTATCATACCCGAAGGAATTTCGAAGTAAACATTTTCATTTTCAGTAGGTCCAATAGGTTGAGGAGCAACTATTTGCTCTACCGGTCGGGGTGAAGATACCCCGAACAAGCCCCTCAAAGGATTACTTTCCATAGTAACAAGTGATAGTAAATTTCAGCACACTATATAAATTTTTCCTTACCAAATTCCACCTACCAAAGGCACTTCACTCCCCGGCAACGGCACCGGAAAAGAGTCTTGATGACCCACAAGTGTAGGGGATCTATCGTAGCCTTTTCGATAAGTAAGAGTGTCGAACCCAACGAGGAGTAGAAGGAAATGATAAGCAGTTTTCAGTAAGGTATTCTCTGCAAGCACTGAAATTATTGGTAACAGATAGTTTTGTGATAAGGTAATTTGTAACGAGTACCAAGTAATAAAAGTAAATAAGGTGCAGCAAGATGGCCCAATCCTTTTCGTAGCAAAGGACAATCTTGGACAAACTCTTATATGAAGTAAAGCGCTCCTGAGGACACATGGGAATTATCGTCAAGCTAGTTTTCATCACGTTCATATGATTCACGTTTGGTACTTTGATAATCTGATATGTGGGTGGACCGGTGCTTGGGTACTGTCCTTACTTGGACAAGCATCCCACTTATGATTAACCCCTATTGCAAGCATCGGCAACTACAACAGAAGTATTAAGGTAAACCTAACCATAGCATGAAACATATGGATCCAAATCAGCCCCTTACGAAGCAACGCATAAACTAGGGTTTAAGCTTCTGTCACTCTACTTATTACTTCCCAATGCCTCCCTCTAGGCCCAAACAATGGTGAAGTGTCATGTAGTCGACGTTCACATGACACCACTAGAGGGATGAAAACATACATCTCATCAAAATATTGAACGAATACCAAATTCACATGACTACTAATAGCAAGACTTCTCCCATGTCCCCGGGAACAAATGTAACTACTCACAAAGCATATTCATGTTCATAATTAGAGGGAAATTAATATGCATAATGGATCTGAACATATGATCTTCCACCAAGTAAACCAACTAGCATCAACTACAAGGAGTAATCAACACTACTAGCAACCCACATGTACCAATCTGAGGTTTGGATACAAAGATTGGATACAAGAGATGAACTAGGATTTGAGATGACATGGTGCTGGTGAAGATATTGATGGATATTGACCCCCTCCCGATGAGAGGATCATTGGTGATGACGATGCTGATGATTTCCCCTCCCGGAGGGAAGTTTCCCCGGTAGAACAGCTCCGTTGGAGCCCTAGATTGGTTCCGCCAAGGTTCCGCCTCGTGGCGGCGGAGTTTCGTCCCGTAAGCTTGCTTCTTATTTTTTTCTCGGACGAAAGATCTCATATAGCAGAAGATGGGCATCGGAGGGCCACCAGGGAGCCCACGAGGCAGGGGCGCACCCAGGGGGGTAGGGCGCGCCTAGGGGGTAGGGCGTGCCCCCCACCCTCGTGGCTGGTGGGTGGCTACCCTCTGGTACTTCTTGCGCTCAATATTTTTTATATATTCTGAAATGTGCTCCTGTGAAGTTTCAAGACTTTTGGAGATGTGCAGAATAGGTCTCTAATATTTTCTCCTTTTCCAGCCTAGAATCCCAGCTGCCGGCATTCTCCCTCTTCATGTAAACCTTGTAAAATAAGAGAGAATAGGCATGTGTATTGTTACATAATGTGTAATAACAGCCCATAATGCAATAAATATCGATATAAAAGCATGATGCAAAATGTACGTATCAACGGGCTTTTCACGATTCATACCGTAAAAATCAAAGATTTCCCTGGATACCCGTATGATGTAGTCAAACTCATTCATAAGAACGAGAGTGGCCAATTTTTTAGCCTTAGGATTCTTTATAACAGGGAGCTCAAAAAACAATCTTTGCAAAATAGGATGAGTACAGATAAATTTGCTTTCAAGTTTCAGAACTAGCGCTGAAATAGCATCCGCATAAGATCTGGTAGTCCTAAGTATAGGAGCGTCATCAAGACTTAGATTTCCTACACAATTGAAAATTTCTTGGATACGTTCCTTTCCCATAACATTCCCTTGACCCAACATAAAAGTTTTGGCATCTAGATTGCCCGTACGTCCAGTCTTAGGAATTAGGCCATCATCTGTTGGTGCCATACCGAAATCTCTCATGATTGCAAGCAAAGGATAGATCTGACAAGAAAACGATGAACAAAAAAGAGGGGCGAATAAAACAACAAATTTTTGTGAAGTGGGGAAGAGGAAAACAAGAGGCAAATGGCAAATAATGTAAATTGTGAGGAGATGAGATTTGTGATTAGGAACCTGGTATATGTTGAAGATGCTCCCCGGCAATGGCGCCAGAAATTACATTGATGTCGCTTGAAGCTACGTCGGTATTTCCCCAAAGAGGAAGGAATGATGCAGCACAACGGCGGTAGGTATTACCCTCAGATATGAAACCAAGGATATCGAACCAGTAGGAGAACCAAGCAACACAATGTAAACAACACTTGCACACAAATAATAAATACTCGCAACCCGACGTGTAAAAGGGGTTGTCTACCCTTTTCGGGTAACGGTGCCAGAAATTGGCAAACGGACGTGAGAGAGTTGTAAATATTGATAGCTCGAACACCAAATAAAATAAATTGCAGCAAGGTATTTTTGTATTTTTGGTTTAATAGATCTGAAAATAAAAGGCAAATAAAATAGATCGCGAAGGCAAATAATATGAGAAAGCGACCCCGGGGCCATAGGTTTCACTAGTGGCTTCTCTCGAGAAAAATAGCAAATGGTAAACAAATTACTGTTGGGCAATTGATAGAACTTCAAATACTCATGACGATATCCATGCAATGATCATTACATAGGCATCACGTCCAAGAGTAGTAGACCGACTCCTTCCTGCATCTACTACTATTACTCCACACATCGACTGCTATGCAGCATGCATCTAGTGTATTAAGTTCATGGAGAAATGAGTAATGCAATAAGAACGATGACATGATGTAGACAAGATCTATCTATGTATAGATAGATCCCATCATTTTATCCTTAGTAGCAATGATACATATGTGTCGGCTCCCCTTGTATCAGTGGGATCAAGCACCGTAAGATCGAACCCACTACAAAGCACCTCTTACCATTGCAATATAAATAGATCAAGTTGGCCAAACAAAACCCAAATATCAAAGAAGAAATACGAGGCTATAAGCAATCATGCATAAAAGAGATCAAAGAAACTCAAATACTTTCATGGATATAAAAAGATAGATCTGATCATAACTCAAAGTTCATCCAATCCCAACAAACACACCGCAAAAAGAGTTACATCATATGGGTCTCCAAGAGACCATTGTATTGAGAATCAAACGAGAGAGAGCAATCCATTTAGCTACTAACTATGGACCTGAATGTCTACAAAGAACTACTCACGCATCATCGGAGAGGCACCAATGGAGGTGGTGAACCCCATCCGTGATGGTGTCTAGATTGGATCTGGTGGTTCTAGACTCTGCAGCGGCTGGAATTGATTTTCCTCGACTCCCCTAGGGTTTCTGGAATATTGGGGTATTTATAGAGCAAAGAGGTGGTCCGGGGGGCACCCGAGGTGGGCACAACCCACCAGGCACGCCTGGGCCTCCTGGCACGCCCTGGTGGGTTGTGCTCTCCTCGGAGCACCCCCCAGGGCTAGCCTTGGCCCATTAGGTGTCTTCTGTTCCATAAAAAATCTCCATAAAGTTTCGTGGCATTTGGACTCCGTTTGGTATTGATTTTCTGTGATGTAAAAAAACATGCAAAAAACAACAACTGGCACTTGGCACTATGTCAATAGGTTAGTACCAAAAAATGATATACAATTACTATAAAATGATTATAAAACATCCAAGATTGATCATACAACAACATGGAACAATAAAAAATTATAGATATGTTGGAAACGTATCACCCCCTGCCCCCGTATATAAAGGAGGAGAGGGAGGAGGCCGACCAAGGGGCGCGCCATAGGGGTGGGAAACCGACTAGGACTCCTAGTCCAAGTCGCCCCCTTCCTTTCTTTCAGAGGGGGAAAGGGGAAGGAGAGGAGAGGGGGGAGGAAAGGGGGCCGCACCCCCTTCCCCTTGTCCAATTCGGACAGCCCATGGGGGGGCCTTGTGGCTTCCCTCTCTCTGAAGGAAATATGCCCTAGAGGCAATAATAAAGTTGTTATTTATATTTCCTTATATCATGATAAATCTTTAATATTCATGCTAGAATTGTATTAACCGGAAACATGATATATGTGTGGATAGATAGACAAAATACAGTGTCCCTAGTAAGCCTATACTAGACTAGCTCGTTAATCTAAGATGGTTAAGTTTCCTAACCATAGACATGAGTTGCCATTTGATGAACGGGGTCACATCATTAGGAGAATGATGTGATGGGCAAGACCCATCCATTAGCTTAGCATAATGATCGCTAAGTTTTATTGCTATTGCTTTCTTCATGACTTATACATATTCCTTTGACTATGAGATTATGCAACTCCCGAATACCGGAGGAACACCTTGTGTGCTATCAAACGTCACAACGTAACTAGGTGATTATAAAGATGCTCTACAGGTGTCTCCAAAGGTGTTTGTTGGGTTGGCATAGATCGAGATTAGGATTTGTCACTCCGAGTATCGGTGAGGTATCTCTAGGCCCTCTCGGTAATGCACATCATGATAAGCCTTGCAAGCAATGTGACTAATGAGTGAGTTGTGGGATGATGCATTACAGAATGATTAAAGAGACTTGTCAGTAACGAGATTGAACTAGGTATGAGGATACCGACGATCGAATCTCGGGCAAGTAACATACCGATGACAAAGGGAAAAACGTATGTTGTCATTACGGTACGACCGATAAAGATCTTCATAGAATATGTGGGAACCAATAAGATCATCCAGATTCCGCGGTTGGGTATTGACCGGAGAGGTGTCTCGGTCATGTCTACATAGTTCTCGAACCCGTAGGGTCCGCACGCTTAATGTTCGATGACAATTTTGTATTATATGAGTTATGTGATTTGGTGACCGAATGTTGTTCAGAGTCTCGGATGAGATCACGGACATGATGAGGAGTCCTGAAATGGTCGAGAGGTAAAGATTCATATATTGGATGATGATATTCGGACACGGAAAGTGTTCCAGGGTACCGGGTGCATATCGGGTCACCGGAAGGGGTTTCGGGCATCCCTCCGACAACTTCATGGGCCTTAATGGGCCAAGTGGGGGACAGACCAGCCATTAAGGGGCTGGTGCGCCCCTCCCATATGGGCTATCCAACTTGGAGTAGAAAAGGGGAAGGAGGAAAGGAAAAACGGAATAGGATCCCCCCTTCCCCCTCTTCCCTTCCTACTCCAAATAGGAATAGGAATGGGGGAGGCTGAATTGGGAGGACCCCAAGTAGGATTCCTCCTACTTGGGGCGCCCCCTTGACTGCCTCTCCCCCCTCCAACCTAAATATATGAAGGGGCACCGCTAGAACACACAACAAATATTGTTAGCCGTGTGCGGCGCACCCCTCCATAGTTTACTCCTCCGGTCATATTCATGTAGTGCTTAGGCGAAGTCCTACGAGGATCACTTTACCATGACCATCACCACGCCGCCGTGCTGACGGAACTCTCCCTCGACACTTTGTTTGATCAAGAGTTCAAGGGACATCATCGAGCTGAACATGTGCAGACCTCGGAGGTGCCGTACGTTCGATGCTTGATCGGTCGAAACGAGAAGAAGTTCGACTACATCAACCGCGTTGTCAAACGCTTCCGCTTTTGGTCTATGAGGGTACGTGGACACACTCTCCCCCTCTTGTTGCTATGCTTCTCCTAGATAGATCTTGCGTGAGCATAGGAATTTTTTTGAAATTGCATGCTACATTCCCCAACACTCTCTCCCCTATGTCCCATGTTGGCCCATTACTTCCCCGGGGGGTTCCGGTAACCTCCCGATACTCCGAAAAATACCCGAAACGATCCAGAACCATTCTGGTGTCCGAATACCATCGTCCAATATATCAATCTTTAACTCTCAACCATTTCGAGACTCCCCATCATGTCCGTGATCTCATTCGGGACTCTGAACATTAAGCGTGCGGACCCTACGGGTTCGAGAACTATGTAGACATGACCGAGACATATGTCCGGTCAATAATCAACAACGGAACCTGGATGCTCATATTGATTCCTACATATTCTACGAAGATCTTTATCGGTCAAACCGCAATGATAACATACATTATTCCCTTTGTCATCGGTATGTTACTTGCCCGAGATTCGATCGTCGCTATCTTCATACCTAGTTCAATCTCGTTACCGGCAAGTCTCTTTACTCATTCTGTAATGCATCAGCCTGCAACTAACTCATTACTCACATTGCTTGCAAGGCTTATCGTGATGTGCATTATCGAGAGGGCCCAAAGATACCTCTCCGATACTCAGAGTGACAAATCCTAATCTCAATCTATGCCAACCCAACAAACACCTTCGGAGACACCTGTAGAGCATCTTTATAATCACCCAATTATGTTGTGATGTTTGATAGCACACAAAGTGTTCCTCCGGTATTCGGGAGTTTCATAAACTCATAGTCAAAGGAATATGTATAAGTCATGAAGAAAGCTATAGCAATAAAACTTAACAATCTTTATGCTAAGCTAACAGATGGGTCTTCTCCATCACATCATTCTCCTAATTATGTGATCCCATTCATCAAATGACAACACATGTCTATGGTCGGGAAACTTAACCATCTTTGATTAATGAGCTAGTCAAGTAGAGGCATCCTAGGGACACTTTGTTTTGTCTATGTATTCACACATGTATCAAGTTTTTGGTTAATACAATTATAGAATGAATAATAAAAATTTACCATGATATAAGGAAATATAAATTACAACTTTATTATTGCCTCTAGGGCATATTTCCTTCAGTATATGCTTTGTGAAAATCCTGTCAAGCGAAAGAAAGGGAACTTCAAGAATGACAAGCAAGTTGTCACTCCCGTGAAGAAGCCCAAAGCTAGACCCAAGCCTGAAACTGAGTGCTTCTACTGCAAAGGAAATGGTCACTAGAAGCGGAACTGCCCCAAATACTTGGCGGATAAGAAGGATGGCAAAATGAACAAAGGTATATTTGATATAACATGTTATTGATGTGTACTTTACTAGTGTTCATAGTAGCCCCTCGGTATTTGATACCGGTTCAGTTGCAAAGATTTGTAACTCGAAAGAGGAGTTGCAAAATGAACAGATACTAGTTGAGGGCGAGGTGACGATGTGTGTTGGAAGTGATTACAAGGTTGATAAGATCACCATCGCACACTCCCTTTACCTTCGAGATTAGTGTTGAACCTAAAATAAATGTTATTTGGTGTTTGCGCTGAGCATGAATTTGATTGGATCATGTTTATTGCAATACGGTTATTCATTTAAGTCAAAGAATAATTGTTATTCTGTTTACATGAATAAAACCTTCTGTGGTCATACACCCAAAGTGAATGGTTTATTGAATCTCGATCGTAGTGATACACATATTCATAATATTGATGCCAAAAGATGCAAAGTTGATAATGATAGTGCAACATACTAGTGGCACTGCCGTTTAGGTCATATTGGTGTAAAGCGCATGAAGATCTCCATGCGGATGGACTTTTGGAATCACTTGATTAATCATTTGATGCTTGCGAACCATGCATAATGGGCAAGATGACTAAGACTCTGTTCTCCAGAACAATGGAGCAAGCCACTGAGTTATTGGAAATAATACATACCGATGTATGCGGTCCGATGAGTGTTGAGGCTCACGGCGGGTATTGTTATTTTCCGACCTTCACAGATGATTTGAGCAGATATGGGTATATCTACTTAATGAAACACATGTACGGAGCATTTGAAAAGTTCAAAGAATTTCATAGTGAAGTTGAGAATCATCGTAACAAGAAAATAAAGTTTCTACAATCTGATCGCAGAGGCTAATATTGGAGTTATGAGTTTGGCCTTCATTTAAAACAATGTGGAATAGTTTCACAACTCACGCCACCTGGAACACCACAACGTAATGGTGTGTCTGAATGTCGTAACCGTACTTTATTAGATATGGTGCGATCTATGATGTCTCTTACTGATTTACCACTATCGTTTTGGGATTATGCATTAGAGACAACTGCATTCACGTTAAATAGGGCACCATCTAAATTCGTTGAGACGACACCATATGAACTGTGGTTTGGCAAGAAACCTAAGCTATTGTTTCTTAACGTTTGGGGTTGCGATGGTTATGTGAAAAAGCTTCAGCCTGATAAGCTCGAACCCAAATAGGAGAAATATGTCTTCATAGAATACCCAAAAGAAACTATTGGGTAAACCTTCTATCACAGATCCGAAGGCAAGACCTTTGTTGCTAAGAATGGATCCTTTCTAGAGAAGGAGTTTCTCTCGAAGGAAGTGAGTGGGAGGAAAGTAGAACCTAATGAGGTAATTGTACCTTCTCTTGAATTGGAAAGTAGCTCATCACAAAAAACTGTTCATGTGATACCTACACCAACTAGAGACGAAACTAATGATAATGATCATGAAACTTTAGATCAAGTTACTACCAAACCTCGTAGGTCAACCAGAGCACGTTCCGCACCAGAGTGGTATGGTAATCCTGTTCTGGAAGTCATGCTACTAGACCATGATGAACCTACGAACTATGAGGAAGCGATGATGAGGCCAGATTCCGATAAATGTCTTGAGGCCATGAAATCCGAGATAGGATCCATGTATGAGAACAAAGTGTGGACTTTGGTTGACTTGTCCGATGTTCAGCGAGCCATAGAGAATAAATGGATCTTCAAGAAGAAGACTAACACTGATGGTAATGTTACTGTCTACAAAGCTCGACTTGTTGCGAAAGGTTTTTGACAAGTTCAAGGAGTTGACTATGATGTAGCGATGCTTATGTCTGTCCAAATCATGTTAGCAATTGTTGCATTTTATAATTATGAAATCTGGCAAATGGACGTCAAAACTGCATTCCTTAATGGATTTCTCAAAGAAGAGTTGTATATGATGCAATCGGAAGGTTTTGTCGATCCTAAAGGTGCTAGCAAAGTGTGCAAGCTCCAGCGATCCATTTATGGACTGGTGCAAGCATCTCGGAGTTGGAATATACGCTTTGATAATGTGATCAAAGCATGTAGTTTTATACAGACTTTCAGAGAAGCCTGTATTTACAAAAAAGTGAGTGGGAGCTGTGTAGCATTTCTAATATTATATGTGGATGACATATTGTTGAGTGGAAATGATGTAGAATTTCTGGAAAGCATAAAAGGACAGTTGAACAAAAGTTTTTCAATAGAGATAGATCAAGACGCTTAATTGGACTTTCACAAACCTTGATAAAGTTTTGAAGAAGTTCAAAATGGATTAGTCAAAGAAATGGTTCTTGCCAGTATTACAAGGTGTGAAGTTGAGTAAGGCTCAAAGCTCGACCACGACAGAAGATAGAGAGAGAGAATGAAAGTCATTCCCTATGCCTCAACCATAGGTTCTATACGATATGCCATGCTGTGTACCAGACCTAATGTGTACTTTGCCATGAGTTCAGCAAGGGGGTACAATAGTGATCCAGGAGTAGATGACTGGACAGCGGTCAAAATTATCCTTAGAGGACTAAGGAAATATTTCTCGGTTATGGAGGTGATGAAGAGTTCATCGTAAAGAGTTATGTCGATGCAAGCTTTTACACCGATCCAGATGACTCTGAGTCTCAATCTAGATACATATTGAAAGTGGGAGCAATTAACTAGAGTAGCCCCATGGAGAGCATTGTAAACATAGAAATTTGCAAAATACATACGGATCTGAATGTGGCAGGCCCGTTGACTAAACTTCTCCCACAAGCAAAACATGATCACACCTTAGTACTCTTTGGGTGTTAATTACATAAGGGTGTGAACTAGATTATTGACTCTAGTAAACCCTTTGGGTTTTGGTCACCTGGCGATGTGAACTATGGGTGTTAATCACATAAAGATGTGAACTATTGGTGTTAATCACATGGCGATGTGAACTAGATTATTGACTCTAGTGCAAGTGGGAGACTGAAGGAAATATGCCCTAGAGGCAATAATAAAGTTGTTATTTATACTTCCTTATATCATGATAAATCTTTATTATTCATGCTATAATTGTATTAAGCGGAAACTTGATACATGTGTGGATACATAGACAAAACATAGTATCCCTAGTAAGCCTCTACTAAACACAGTATTCCTAACCATAGACATGTGTTGTCCTTTGATGAACGGATCACATCATTAGGAGAATGATGTGATGGACAAGACCCATCCGTTAGCTTAGCATAATGATCGTTAAGTTTTATTGCTATTGCTTTCTTCATGACTTATACATATTCCTTTGACTATGAGATTATGCAACTCCCAAATATCGGAGGAACACCTTGTATGCTTTAAAATGTCACAACATAACTGGGTGATCATAAAGATGCTCTACAGGTGTCTCCGAAGGTGTTTGTTGGGTTGGCATAGATCGAGATTAGGATTTGTCACTTCGAGTATCGGTGAGGTATCTCTGGGCCCTCTCGGTAATGTACATCATGATAAGCCTTGCAAGCAATGTGACTAATGAGTTGGTTGCGGGATGATGCATTACGGAACGAGTAAAGAGACTTGCCGGTAACGAGATTGAACTAGGTATGAGGATACCGACGATCGAATCTCGGGCAAGTAACATACCGATGACAAAGGGAATAACGTATGTTGTCATTACGGTACGACCGATAAAGATCTTCATAGAATATGTGGGAACCAATATGAGCATTCAGGTTCCACTGTTGGTTATTTACCGGAGAGGCGTCTTGGTCATGTCTACATAGTTCTCGAACCCGTAGGGTCCGCACGCTTAACATTCCATGACAATTTTGTATTATATGAGTTATGTCATTTTGTGACCAAATGTTGTTCAGAGTCCCGGATGAGATCACAGACATGACGAGGAGTCTTGAAATGGTCGAGAGGTAAAGATTCATATATTGGACGATGATATTCGGACACCGGAAGTGTTCCGGGGGTACCGGGTGCATATCGGGTCACCCGAAGGGGTACCAGGCATCCCCCCCCGGCAACTACATGGGCCTTAATGGGAAAAGAGGGGGACAGACCAGCCCCTAAGGGGCTGGTGCGCCCCTACCATATGGGCTAGCCAAATTGGAGTAGAAAAGGGGAAGGGGAAAGGAAAAAGGGAATAGGATTCCCCCTTCCCCCTCTTCCCTTCCTACTCCGAATAGGAATAGGAAAGGGGGAGGCCGAATTGGGAGGACCCCAAGTAGGATTCCTCCTACTTGGGGCGCCCCCTTGACTTCCTCTCCTCCCCTCCAACCTATATATATGAAGGGGGGCACCGCTAGAACAGACAACAAACATTCTTAGCCGTGTGCAGCGCCCCCCTCCACAGTTTACTCCTCCGTTCATATTCACGTAGTGCTTAGGCGAAGCCCTGCGCGGATCACTTTACCATCACCGTCACCACGTAGTCGTGCTGAAGGAACTCTCCTTTGACACTTTGCTGGATCAAGAGTTCGAGGGACATCATCAAGCAGAACGTGTGGAGAACTCGGAGGTGCCGTACGTTCGGTGCTTGATCAGTCGGAACGAGAAGAAGTTCGACTACATCAACCACGTTGTCAAATGCTTCCGCTTTCGGTCTACGAGGGTACGTGGACACACTCTCCCCCTCTCGTTGTTATGCATCTCCTAGATAGATCTTGCGTGAGCGTAAGAATTTTTTTGAAATTGACACTACAAAATAAATACACTTCCGTGATGATACGTGTTTGTCACAGTAGGTCGCGTTTTTTGTCATGCATGTACATCCATGACGATTTTATGACAGAATCAAGATAGTCATACCCGTGCTGTCGTAGAAGTGTTCCATGACTTTACCAAAATTATCATCACGGAAGTGTCCACTTCCATGACGATAAAGCGCGTCACAGAAGTGCTTTCGTCAAGGGTGACTGACACGTGGCATCCACCGTAACGGAACGTCGTTAAGCTATCGGGTCGGGTTTTGGATCCGATAACCCGTTAACAGCCCCGACCAATGGGGATTTTCCACGTGTAAAATCATCATTGGCTGGAGGAAACATGTGTCGGCTCACCGTTGGGACAGATGTCATCCGCTCATTGGACCGAAGGCGCCTATGATACAGCGACACGTGGCACGGCCCAACAGAGGCCCATTCCTGTGAAAATGCCTGCCCGTTTGACTTGGTCAAAAGGTGGCGGGCCTGCCCACGGAAAGTCTATTAACGGCCTGTTCGCATATAGCCCATTTACAGCCCGCTAACCCAGGGCCCGTTACGCCCTATCTGAATTAGGCCCATTAGCGTCATCCGGGCCGTCCAATATGATTCAGCCTGTTTTAACTTCCGGCCCATGTGTGGCCCATGACTTCTTTCGGCCCATATGAGGACCTTTGTAACTCTTGGCCCATTAACGGCCCGTGCTGAAACTGGCCCGTAATGAACAGTGTATACTTTATACCCATTAACGGCCCGTTATTCCATTGGGCCATTTCCAGCCCAAGTTATCTTTTGGCCTTCTCAGGGCCCATTGATTCTTGGGCTCATTTGCAGCATTCGGTTACATACGGCCCATTACTGTCATTTTCTGCTTGTGGGCCAAATTTAGCCTGTCGTTACAGTCGGCCCGTTTCTGGACCGTTAATACGTTGGGCCGTTTTCATGTAAAAAAAACCGTTGGGATGTTTTCATAGAGTTATCAAATACGGCCTATTAACGGCCCATTATGGTCCACGAATAGTACGGCCCATGATTGGCGAAATGATGATATGCCCTGTAGAAGGCCCATGGATCCTACGGCCCGTAGAAGGCCCATGGACCCTACGGCCCATAGAAGGCCCATGGATCGTACGGCCCGTAGAAGGCCCATGGACCCTACGGCCCGTAGAAGGCCCATGGACCCTACGTCACGTAGAAGGCCCATGGACCCTAAGGCTCGTATAGAAGATCGATGGATCCTACGGCCGGACGAAGGCCCATGGATCATACGGCCTGCAGGAGGCCCATGGTTACAACAGTCCGTGTGTTGCCATGATTATTTTGGCCTAGTTACCAAAAATAGGCTATTGTGGCCACTAGAAAAAAACAGAAAAAGAACTGCAGTGACTACAAGCAAACAACTAAACCAGACAATAAGGAAATAAATAAGCAAGCAATTAACGCTAGCCTATTACCGCTATTACACATATTACATCCACTGGGCATCAAAGTTCGCCACCAGTGCAAATATAGGGAACAAAGCAGCACATTACTTACACTGGCCATCAAAATTGGCCACCAGTGCAAATAAACGCGGCAGCAAAACAAGAGCATAACTGAAACAACTTCAGAAGAGCTCAAGAAACGTTATCATGGGTATCCACCATGCTAGCAATAAGCTTAGCAAGCTGATTAGCTTTGTCCTGTTTGGCACTAAAATCCTGCAACGCTTGCTGTTGCACCAGAAAGTATGTATCTGAATGCTCCAGGGACTTCCGCAGTCCTTCCGCTTCTTGTCGCAGCACAGTTGATTGATGTCTTTCAGCTTGCAGTTGAGACTCAAGAGACCGAACTGATTTAGACAGTGAGTTTGAATAGCTTGTGCAAGCGGTAGTGGCCAGTAACTTGAACACTAAACCAAGACAGGACTTTGGGGTTGTCTCGCTGTCTTCAAGATAGTCTTCCTTAGCTGTTTTATCAGCTTTGTTGGAGACCAACAAGGATATGTCACTATCCTGAACCTTATCTGCATTAGTTCCTTTACCATTGCTTAATAAGGCACTCTTCCCCAATATTCTGTCAGCATTCTAAAAGAAGAAACAAGCAGACACATAACAAGTTTAGCATGTACTAGTATATGAAACTCATTTCGGTGAACCAGTTCATTAGTAAGGTGGACAGGATTAAACTACCAAGTCTTCTATTGCCAAGTACTAGTCTATCCCTAATAATAAAGCACGGATCGACTCTGTGGGTTCACCGTCACAATATGCTTTCTTCCCGTGAATTTACGCTTTCAGTTTGCACAAGCCGCTGCTAACGAGGTGGTACTAAAATAACGTACATGTCCGATTTTTCTTTCCGGCACATTCATGGGCCAGATGGGTCGAGATGAGCCTGCCTTTCTTTTCCCTTATTCGTTGGAAGTCTATATTTACACGCTGCCACCCCTAAGTAAAAGAAAAAAACCGTCGTCGTTTGGTATATTCACCCCGTGATTCGATCTAATCGATGCGGGTCAACGAGCAGGGGGGCGTCAGGCGGCTCCGGATCGAGCGACATCCGCAAAGGGTGGCAGCGGCGCACGGGCTCAACACGCAAAAAGACGGTGGCATCCGGATCCAGGCGAGCGGCTTAGGGGTTCTCCGGGGCGGCGCCATGGTTGCTTCGATGACGAGGATGTGGCACTCCCCTTCTGGTGCGGCGCACGAGGGAAAGAGGAAGGGATCGACCCAAGACGGGGGCTAAGGCCGGCAGCGCCTTCTACACAAGCCTCACCAGTGGTGCCCTCTACACCTTCTCGCTCACCCCCGTCACCTTCTCGCTCACCACCGGCGTAATAGTCATCCTCGACGCCGTCAGCTCTGTACAAGGCACCAAGGGCATCTTCGACGGCCACAAGTTCTCCTACTATGCCTCCGTCGCCTCCGCCA
This sequence comes from Triticum urartu, assembly GCF_003073215.2. Lineage (NCBI taxonomy): Eukaryota > Viridiplantae > Streptophyta > Magnoliopsida > Poales > Poaceae > Triticum > Triticum urartu. Next base: position 104,597,405 of record NC_053022.1, read on the forward strand.
GCATTGTTTGGGTGCGACGACATGGATGTCCGGCACCTCAGCCAGCAGCGACCGCGCCCATGGTGGCCATGCATGCTAAGCTACCAAGCACACAGCTCGATTGATCTACAGGAACTAGCGGCACTTGCGCATCTCGCCGGATACTCCCCTCCGTGAAGCTAGCTTGGGGCTCTGATTGACCTCCTTTTGTTGAATACGACAAAAATACAAAGCAAAGCTTCACCTAAGTGCACGAATTCTTTAATAAGTACGGTTGCTGCAATGAATTAACGACCTAGGAGCTGTTTGGTTACAACGAGGTAATTCATTATTCATGTTTGTTCACAATTATTTAATTTTCACTATTTTGGATCCTGTATTATGCACAATATAGTTTGTAGAATGTTTTATCTTTGCAAATAAGGGAAATAATGATCCAAAATTGGAGAAGTTGGTGAAAACCAAATGTTTATGTGATTTGATATGATGTACTTAGTAATTAACTTTCCCTACCTGCATCTTTTAAAGTGTCTAGATCATGTTTTCGTCAGCTCCGGCATCTTCAAGAGCTTTGTCATGCCCTATTATTTTCAATTTAGTCTGTGACCGCATCAACTTCATTCGGTCGGTTCAATTCAATTCGTCATTTCTTTGTATATTTGATGCATTATTAACCGTAGCAACGCACAGGCACATTTGCTAAGATGTGATGTGGGATGTGCTGCGCTATATAAAACAAATAAAAGAAAGGACGCATGGCAAGGAAATCCGAGAAGATCCGATAAATATATGGGATGTGGGCAGTATAATACATGCGTCTACAAACATTAAACACAAATATTATTTACGCATTAAAAAACCACTTCGTGTATTTTCTTTGATAAATACGTATGCTAACAATATATCCAAGCATTGCAATAGAAATATTTGCAAGCACCAACATATTTTTTCAGATAGATTGTATATAACAAGCCAAGTGACCCATTAGTAGAGGGATGGGAATTATTAGGCAGACAATGTTGACGAACAAAACTGGACAAGCATAGAGGAGGCATGAGAAGTTCCAAAGCAATATTTCACGTCAGAGTGAATAAATGACGAGCTCGGGACGAAGGTGTGATGATGAGCTTGAGGTCATGGAGGGGAGCTAACAATAGGAATGTCGTTGAACATGGCATAAGTTGGTGATGCTTGAACCGAAAACCGTCCATGATGCATGCATGTCTCCGTAGTGTGCTAATGTATCATCATTTGTTCTTGTCATTTTCCTTTACCCATAATAACACCTCATTTCACGCATGTCATGAATAAATGGATTATCCCTAGCCCATTTTGCATGTACTTTTTAAATGTACATGCAAGCCATGTTGAAATAGAAGAGCTGGACTTGTGGAACAGATTATTAAATTGTATATCAACTTTTTTAGATTATAAGAGCATGCGATATACTTTTCTCCCGTTGCAACGCACGGGCCCTTTTTCTATACATAATAAAAGCATCAAACAAACATATATCTATGTCCTATGGTCACTGCATTGTCTTGCCAAATCAAAATAGAGACACGGTTCAAATCATATCAGTTCAAGACAAAGCAACAGTGAAAGAATACAAAGCGTGGGAAACTACACGGCATAACAAGATTTTAGATGGGTACCAGGGGTCTACATGTACAACAACACTATTGGCTCTGTTGTGATGCTAGTAATGTGCATGATATGAAAGTCAACTGTATACACAATTGAAATTGAAATCAACAGAGCTAGTGATAAGACAAAACCTGCCAGATGAGGTACTATTTCCTAATGTTAGAGAGGTCCTAGAGGATTTCCTGCAGCATGATCATGTGGCTCAAGTGGGTGTCAGAGACATCCAGCCATGCCCGTTTGGGGAAGCTTATGTTCATTTCTGGCATGTGCGCGACAGAGATAGGCTGGTTAGGGATAGCCCGCATGCTTTTGGGGATGTGCTTATTTCCTTCTCTAGACACAATGAGGGCCGCAACTGGAGGAGAGTCAATTTCAATAGGGTTTGTTGGTTGTTGATCGTGGGTATTCCTTTTGATAACTGCAACACTGAAGATGTTGCTGCAGCAATTGTGAGATTTGCGAAGATTATTAGTTGGGAGAAAGAGGATGCTCTGAAAGGGAAGGTTCTTGTTAAGGCTAGAGTTACAGACTTGCTTGAAATTCCTAAAAGTTTAAGATGGACTGAGGGTGAGATGTTTGAGGGTGAATCTCTCACAAGTTCAATTGAAGTGCTCATGGAGGAAATGTTGGGAGGAGGCCCACCTGATGAAGACCCTATCCCACCACCTGGAATTGATCCACACCACGTTCCCCTTAATGCAAATGATTTTCCTGGTTTTCATCATGCACAGATCAATAACTTGCAAGAGAATGAGGAAGAGTGGGATGATTGGGAGGAGCAGGGGCATTGGGCTTTCCCTCAACCTTTGCAAGAGCCTATGAATGTGCAGCAAGAATAAGTTATGGTGGATGAGAATGAGGCAGTGCCCAACATCACTACTATTGTATCTCTGTCAGATGGGATCATGTCACACAATGTTTTGGGAGGGGTAAACCATAGTGATGAAGTTAATCAGGTTACTGTTGGAGATGTTGGTCCCCAATTGGGTGTTGGTCTGCAGAATTTGCTGCAAGCATACCCATCTGACTTGGAGGAGCAGAATGATTTTGCCATTCTAGTCCAAGCTGTTGCTCAGGAGAATGATTTTCAGCAGTTAGTTGAACCAATGCAGGCCTTGATTCCTATGGATATTCCTGCTGCTACTGCTCCACTGGCACCTGCTGTTGTTTCTCAACTTAATCACGAGGAGCCTGCTCAGATTGCTCAAGATGCTGACCACCTGCCTCTGCCTATCTCTTTGCTGCAGTCTGGCCCTCCTGTTTCAGTTCAGTAGGAGACCACAAAGGCAACTATAGGTCCTGCTGCTCCTGAGATAGCTACAGAAAATTTGGTAAACAGTCAGGCTGGCTATACTCAGAAGGATACATTGTTTGCTTCTCAGGAACAATTCAATGATTCTGATGTGGACTTGGGTGCATCCCAAGACAATACTCTCATTCCTGCTACATCTAAAGGTAATATTCAGATGGTTCACTCACTTTCTTCCTTTGACTATTGCAACTTAGTGCAAGCTCATGCTCTCTCAGTTATTAATGGAGATCACTTAATTTCTGAAGAAGGTTTGGATCTGTGGGTTAAGCATTTTGCTCCAACTTCTCAGGAGGGGCATAATTCTATTACAGCTGAAATCCCTGTAAGTTGGTTCAACTTCATTCTAAACCAGCTACTTACACCCGATAGATTTGACTGGGCTATGAAACTGCTTAAGTCTCCTTTATGGCACTATGACATTCATAATTCCTGATACTTGTGCTATGAACCAGGCCCCTGTTTGCCAGCAAATTATTTTTGCTAATCAAGATAAAGAGAATGATGGAGTTAGCCCAGCAGCTCATTCTTCCTCTAAGGCCAGCAGTCCTCTCAGGAGAATCTCCCCAAACAACATAATTCTTCTACCTGCTGGTGAGGCCATCTCCAAGAAAAGAAGAGGAAAGGGGCCCTTAGTGGAAAACTAGGTAATAAGAAGTGGTAGAATTGGGGAGGAGAATAATGGGTTCAAAAGAAATTCATGTGCTAGCAAGGATTGTTTACCATGCAATGCTGCTCCCCCAATCATTCAGAATAAGATTGTTAAGAACCTCACCAAATCTTCTTGCAAGGTTGCTGATGAGGAGCTCCAGGAGAAGCTGGCTAAAAGGCCAAAGAACAAGGAGATGGAAAATGAAGAGTTGGCCATGGTTTCCAAGGCCAAGGAGGACAACAAAGGAGATAGTTCTTAATGATTAGTTTTTATAGCCCTAGAAGTGCACCTGTGGTGGCTGCAACTTTTGCTCTGTTTCTGGTACTTATCTGGGTCTGTCAGATTGTGTTTCTATGGGTCTGTAACTCCCTTATTTTGGGTGTCTGTCACTGTTGGATTATGATGTTACTTAATGCTCCTTGCTATATTGAGGCCCCTGTTCTTCCTGCCATGATTTTGATATGTGTTAGGATCTGGTCCTCTAGTTGTGTGGATTGGCCCATACATGTTTTGTTGTCTGCATGTGAGGGCCTCACTTGGTGGACAACTGCTCAGTTTCTAATCAAGGGCCTTTTTTCTTAGTAGTTCCAGGCCTCATATAATTCTTTGTCTCAAGGGCTGGACCTTGAGTGCTGCTCAAAAACATTCAGTTTTCAGTCATGAATAACAACAGATCTTGGAGTATTTTAAATTGGAACATCAGGGGTATTAACTCAGATAATAAATGGATGGCTATTAAGAAAAAAATTGAAGAGAGTGCTGCTGGTATCCTTTGTTTACAAGAAATAAAGAGAGAAAATTTTGATCTGCCATACATCCATAAGTTTTGTCCTAAGAGATTTAATAAATTTGAATTTCTTCCTTCAATTGGAGCTTCTGGAGGGATTCTGATTGCTTGGAATGAAGGTCTTTTCAAAGGGGAACTAATGTTTTCTAACATATTCTCTTTATCAGTTAAGTTCACGTGTAACAGTTCTGCTCAATCATGGATCTTGACAAACATTTATGGACCCTGTGAACAAGTTGACAAAGTGGAATTCCTCAGCTGGTTTAGTAATATTGAAATGCCTCCTGAAGAGGACTGGATTATTATGGGTGATTTTAATTTCATCATATCTCCTTCTGACAGAAATAAACTTGGGGGTGACATCAATCAAATGCTTCTCTTTAATGAAGCTATCAACAATTTGGGGCTAGTTGAACTACCATTGAAAGGCGGACAGTATAGTTGGAGTAATATGCAAGAGAATCCTTTACTTGAAAAGTTGGACTGGTTCTTCACTTCTCCTGCTTGGATGACTTCCTATCCTGACTCTACAGCCCTACCACTTGCTAGGCCAATCTCTGACCATCTGCCTTGTATGATCAAAGTGGGGACTACAATCCCAAGATCAAAAGTATTTAGGTTTGAAAATTACTGGTTGAAGCATTCATCTTTCAAGGATCTTGTTAAAAATGCTTGGGACATTCCTGTGGGGTTTACTGAACCTGCAAAAATCATAAATGCAAAGTTGAAGCACCTCAGAAGAAGCATCAAACTATGGATCAAGGACCTGCCTTGTATGAGAAAACAAATTGCTGAAATTAATGAATGCATTTACCTGCTTGATTTCTTTGAGGAATTCAGAGTGCTCAGCACATTTGAGTGGAATTACAGAAACATGTTGAAGGAACACTTATTGACCATTCTCAACAATCAAAAGATTTACTGGAAACAAAAAGGAAAGATTAAGGGAGTTAAGTTTGGAGATGAGAACACAAAGTTCTTCCACACAAAAGCCTCAATCAACTTTAGGCATAATAAAATTGCAATACTGAGAAATGAGGACAATGTAGAAATCCCAGACCATGCTGGTAAAGCTGGAATTCTTTGGGAAGCCTTTAAAAAAGGTTGGGTAAATCAGAGGGGCACACCATGCATTTTGACCTACACAACTTATTGAGTCAGCAAAGCAATCCTGAGATTTTCCAAGATTTAGAAAAGCCTTTCTCTGATGAGGAGATGAATCAGATTGTGAAAGAGTTGCCACATGACAAGTCTCCTGGCCCAGATGGTTTCAATAATTAATTCATTAAGTCTTGTTGGGATATCCTAGGGCAAGATGTCAAGAATCTCATCCATACTTTTCATGCTGGTAATATTTCTCTTGAAAGAATTAACACTTCTTACATCACATTGGTTCCAAAGAAAGATGTGCCTATGACTCCAAATGACTTCAGACCTATTTCTTTACTTAAATGGTGTGTTCAAGATTATCACAAAGTTGCTGGCAAACAGGCTACAAAAAGTTATTCTACAACTGATTCACATTAACCAGTATGGGATTTTAAAAGACAGGGTGATACAAGATTGTCTAGGATGGTCCTATGAGTATTTGCATCAGTGTTACAAGTCAAGGAAGGAGCTACTGGTTCTCAAGTTGGATTTTGAAAAGGCATTTGATACTATTGAACACCAAGCCATAATTGATATTTTGAGAGCAAAAGGTTTTGGGGAGAGATGGATCTCTTGGATACAAATGCTGTTTAACTCTACTTCTTCTGCTGTCATGTTAAATGGAGTCCCTGGCAAGAGATTTTACTGCAGAAGGGGAGTCGGGCAAGGAGACCCTCTGTCACCACTTCTGTTTGTCCTAGCTGCAGATTTACTCCAATCTATCTTAAATAAAGCAAGAGATCTTGGGCTTATTACTGCTCCTCTACAAATAAATTCTTGCCCTGATTTTCCAATAGTTCAATATGCTGATGATACTTTGCTGGTTATGAAAGCTGATGCCAGAGAACTTTTTTGTCTTAAAGCTCTCCTGAATACCTTTGCCACAGCCACCGGGCTTAAGGTAAACTACCAGAAATCCATCATGGTTCCAATTAACATCAATGAGGAAAGGGTGGAGATTTTTACTAATACTTTAAACTGCCAAAGAGGAGTTTTCCCTTTCACATATTTGGGTCTCCCTTTCGGTTTGTCTAAGCCCAGTGTAGAGCAATGTATGCCAATGGTTCAAAGAATTGCAAAAAGACTGGCAGGCTTGGCCACTTTCATGACAAGTGCTGGAAGATTATTACTGGTAAAGTTTGTGCTGGCTTCTCTACCAATCTTTTTCATGGCTTGTCTGGATGTTCCAGTTACAATCAAACACCAAGTGATCAAATACCTGAGGCATTTTCTATGGAGAGGTTCTGACATGGAAGATCATAGACCTGCTTCTGTAGCTTGGACCACAGTTTGCAGACCAAAGAACCAAGGAGGTTTGGGAGTTATGGACATTTTTGCTCAGAATAAAGCTCTACTAATGAAAAATATGCATAAATTCTACAACAGGCATGATATTCCTTGGGTTAACCTCATTTGGGAAACACATTACCATGACAATAAACTTCCAGGTCAAGATTTGGTAGGGTCCTTTTGGTGGAAATCTATTCTTCAACTAACTGATCAATACAAATCCATGGCCAGATGCCACCTAGGAGATGGAAGTACTGCTCTTTTTTGGACTGATTTGTGGAGCAATGTGGTATTGCAGCAAGAATATCCTCACATGTTCTCCTTTGTGCGAGACTCCACTATGACAGTGCAACAAGTGGTGAACACAGAATACCTTGAAGATTTGTTCCACTTACCTCTATCTATTCAAGCCCATCAACAGTTTCTCCAGCTAGAGGACAAATGTCATGTTCTAAGACAATCAGATTTTCAAGGTATGACTGACACTTGGAGTTACATTTGGGGAAGCAGTGCCTTCACTGCCTCAAAATCATACAATGTGATCATCGGAGTCAAACAAGTTCCACCTCATTTTTCTTGGGTTTGGAAATCTTCATGCCAACCTAAGAACAAAATGTTCTTCTGGATGCTTCTACATGATAGAGTGAACACAAGAAACTTGCTGAGAAGGAAAAGTTTTGTTTTGGAGGAATACAACTGTGCTGTGTTGAACTGCCAGCAAGAAGAGACATTACATCATTTATTTTGGGGATGTCAGTTTTCAAGGAATTGCTGGGATTTCATATGTCCACAGAGATCTCCAAATTTGTCTGTTCTTGAAGCTTTCCAAGATTTAAAGGATAAGTTGAGAGTACCCTTCTTCATGGAAATTATCATTCTGAGTTCTTGGGCTATTTGGATTGTCAAAAACAACAAGAATTTTGAGAACATTCAACCTTCGTTTCAAAGATGGAAGCACATTTATTTTGAGGAAATGAAGCTGTTGTCCCACAAAATTAAGAATAAGTATGCCAATGATTTCAACTCTTGGCTGGAAATCTTGCTTTCCTCTTGAGGATAGCTCATCTCTGTAATTGTTTCCTTGTTCTTTTAGTTCTCTTTTTAGGGGCTCACCTCAAGCCCTCTTGTCCTCTTCTTTTAGCTAGCTTAGTTTTTAGTTAGTTTTTTTCTTTTCTTTTGCCTTCTTTTGTACAGTGCTAACTGTTCTTTGTTCTTTTAATATAAAAATTGCAGTGGGGTTTTCCCCTACTGTTCATATTAAAAAAAGAGCAAACCTATTAAAGAAACATGCGTGAACATACCTGTTGTGCCATTGGAGTTTCGATTGGATCCTTCAATTTAAAAATAAGTTTGTATGAGTAAATACAGTGATACAAGAGCAAAGCAATCATAGTTAAAAAGGCGCGCCTAAGCGAGCGCTTAAGCGCGCCTAGGCTCTAGGCGTTGGCAAAACGCATTGCGCATAACTACGCATAATCTGTGCATAACTGCGCATAAGCATGCGCTTTGGTCAGTAAAGCGCAAGGCGGTGGCAAAACGCACAATTAACGCCTAGCGCTTTTTTGAACTATGATAGCAATGGAATCTTAAATTAGAACAGTTGTTCTTCAGGTTTAGGCACTTGTTCTACATGAACAGAGTACAGTAAGATGCAAGAACATAATACTTAAAAATAGAAAATGAGCTCATAGACCTTACCACATTCTTGGTTTGGGACCAGTACAGAACAAGGCGTTCCCAGTCATCGTCCAGTAAATGTGTCTCAGGAGAACGTAAGGGAATTTGATGAGTTTCTTTGTCGGTGAAGTACGTTTTCTTCAGGTAATTCTGATACTGCCACCAAGCATTCTTGAAGATAGCAGAGGTATTAGCACAGGTTACCTCATCCTGAGTTTCCAAATCGGTCCTTCTCTATAGAGAAAAATGGGAAAATTTGCTGTATTATAATCATCATGGAGGTAGGATGTATGGGACGAAGCAAAGTAATTGCCATGAATAACATTACTTACACATAACTCCTGGACAAACACCTGCAACTGCATTTTCCTTCATCTTCAGTATAATATTTCCAAGATGGGAAGATACGCACATACGATTTAACAACATCAAATGCGATAGATGCTAAACTACGACTAGCTGGTTGTGCTTCCTCCACAGGAATAGGCGTACTAACTGGTGGAGTTGGGGTTCGCCGTGATAGTACTTGCCCTTTGGGCACTGGAGTTGCCTTACTAACTGCTCTTGTTTGGGAGCTCTGTGGTGGAGATGGTGTTGTGTCAACAGGAACTGGGTTACTATCGGCTGGGGTTGGGGTTAGATTGGGCGAAGCTGGTTCTCTGTCCATCGTAGTAGGGGTACAATCTGCGAGAGTTTGGGTTATGTGTGGTAGGGCTGGTTCTTGTGCATGTACAATCAGGGTGCTATCTCCACCAAGAGGTAGCACTGTTTTATTTGAAGACCATGTTTTTAGTCCACTAGATACTGGCATCACCCGCTCCAATTCAAATGGCTGATAAACAGGAAACATAGTTGAATGTACAGACATTGTATGAGAGACAGATGCAATAGATAGTGTGGAAAAAAGAGGGCATGAAATAGTTGACATGTATATTGTTTAACTAAAACGGATAGCATGACATAATTTCACATATATGATGTCTATCTAAACTGGATAGCATAGCATAACATAATTCAAAGATATGATGAATAACTAAACATGATCGCATGACATAATTCACCTACATGTTATCTAAGTAATCAGGATCGCATCATTTAATTCACATATGTGATTTATATGCTAAACAGAGGGCATTCGATATGATGTCTGAACTAAGAACATGGTGTTGAATATTGTGTATATGATGTCTAAACTATGCAATGCAAGACACCGTATGCATGATATGAGTAGTATAACCGTGCCAAGTTAGAGCATACACCTCAATGGGGGAATAGGACTGGTTATCTGTCTATGAATCCATCTCTGAGGAGCTATCGGGACCCAACAAGAGATCTGCTTCGACAGGTAGCACTGTCTGCTCTGAAGGCCTTGTTTTCACTCCAGATTTTTTTCATCTCCCACCCAAATGGCTGATTCACAGGAAGAGTAGTTTAATGTACAAACATTGTCTACAAATGGAAATGTAATGAAGAAAAGGATGGGCAAGATATCATTCAAATATATGATGCCTGGTTAAATAGGATGGCATTGCACATTTCACATATATTATGGCTGGCTAAAAGACATGGGGCTGCATAATTCCCATATATGATATAGAAACTAAATAGGTGGCATTACAGAACATGTCTAAACTAAGCAGATGACATATATGATGTCAAAAGTAGGCACTGCAAGGCAACATATGCATGATATGACTAACATCATCATGCCAAGGTAGAGCAAACACCTTGGGGGGTAAATATGAGTGATCAGCGGCGTCTGAATCCGCCTCAGAACAGATATCTTCCTCTGGATTACAATCTGGAGAGGGGTGGGGAGGGTTTGCCATTGAACCCACCATGGAGTGATGTATGCATGACATTGTATTTCCGCGCAAAACTCTTCTGTTTTTCTCTACATGTTCAGCATGACTATGTACAATATCTGAAATGCATACGAAAAAATATGGTGAGATTATGTATGGAGAGCATGCAGAAATTTAGAGTGATGGTAACAACCAGTGGATCGACTTTTTTCCATTGAACCAAAATAGCCCTAATGGATCGACGTGAATGTATAGTAATAAGTGATGCAACAAGTGTACAACCTCTTTGCCATAGTCGTGTCGACCTCAGCATCATTGGGTTGGTCGCTGAAGCAGTTGAGGCAGAGGTGGCTGTCGGAGGTGTGGAGGAAGATCTGAGGAATCTGTATATGGCGTCCAGGGCACTGCTCTGTTGTGATGGATCATTCTGTCGTTGGAGCAGCTCCGGTGAGCCGTAAGACGTCAAGGCTGAAGCAGCACAAGACAGACATCGTCAATCTCAAGTGGGATTCTAATAGCATCTCCAATAGATGATGTAAAATGGATGTAAAATTAACATCACCAAAAACCACCTAACTACAACAGATGAGGTAAAAACTATTGACTCTGAACTTAACTGTCAAAACTGAAATTTACTGTGGAATCTGAATGCTACTGTCGAAACTGAACGCAATGGTAGCAGAGAGGCACTTGACATGTAGTTTAGGGAGGGCCCGCAGTTCATCTTCAACCTGCACCCCCCTGAGCCGCCAGCCACCACCGGCCGAACCGCCAGCCCCAGCGCCGCCTCGCCGCCCCGAAACAACTCGCCACCGCCGCCCCGACCAGCCCTCTAGGCTCCCCCCACCCTGAACCCTAAGATAGATAGTGGGGTACCTCTCCGGCGAGCCCCCGTCCCCGTTGCGGGTGGTTCTTCCTTAACTTCGGCGAGCCCCCCAACCCCTGAAAATTGACTGACCCAAAATTCGATTCAGTCGACTGAAGTGTGGCTTAATCGGAGTAGAGCAGTAGCACGAGCGAGGGGGAGAGCAGCAGCAGCAGCTGGGCGAGCGAGCGATCGAGCGAGAGCCGGAGCAGCAGCAGCGCGAGCGAGCGAGCGAGAGCCGGAGCAGCAGCAGCAGTTGATCCGGCTGGTATGGATGCTGCCGCCGAAGGGGCCTCGCACTGGGGGAGAGCCGCCGTGGAGATGTCACCCGCGAAGCTGGCTTCAAGGTAGCCGCTCCATGGGGGTGCGAGATGGAGCACCGTCGCCGTCGGGAGGTCGAGTTAAGGAGAAGGTGCGATGCGATGAGTGTACAACCTCTTTGGTGGCGCCAAGTAGGCCTCGGCTTCGTCCGAGGAGTCGGTGAGGATGTTGCGGTTCCGGTGGAGCAGGTTAAGGCGGCGCTGTGGGGATGGAGCAGCCGCGATAGACGAGGCGATCGTCGGAGCAGCTCCTTGGAGGTGGAGTACGGGGCGGCTGAACCGGCGGGACGACGAGATGGACGACGGATCCTCATCCAGGGAGGTGGACGAGGGACGTAGAGCTGTTGCGGTGGACGACGTCGTTGGGGAAGAGGCTCCGGCTGAGCACCGGTGACGTGGCGGACGGAGGAGGGTGGGGTTTCACGGCTGGAGCGGAGAGGTTATGGCGGCCTGGGATTTCGAATGGCGAAAAGGGGGCGATGGGAGGGGGTGAAGCATGACTTAGGGATGCGCTTGTCCAAAATGTAGGGTGTGTTACAAAAGTACCCCCCCCCCCACCAATTTGAACTAGCGGCCCTTTCGGCTCAGGGTTAGAAGGGGGATTTCGCGTGTCGGGATTTGGCAGCTGGAGGGAGTTTTCACGTGCGTTGTAATTTCGGGATAGCAAGGCACAGGTTGTGAAGGCGCCAGTTTTGGGAGCACGATATCTGAATTTTCGGGATATAACAAGACGCAGGTTGAATTTTAGGGACAAGCCTAACGTGTAGTAATATTGTACTTGTACGTACCAAATCAATTCGCACTTCCCTCAACCAAAAAGAAAACGAAAAAAATAAAACTATTCACACCACACAAAGAGAGAGTCTTGCCCCGTTTTACTATACAAATGCTATTCGAAGCTACTCCCTCCTTCCATCTATATAGGGCCTAATGCATTTTTCGATGCTAACTTTGACCAAATATTAGAGCAATGATATATGACATGCAACTTACACAAAGCACACCGTTAAATTCGTCTATGAAAGGTTCTTTCAATGATATAATTTTCACATTGTGCATGTCATGTACTATTAATCTTGTCAATAGTCAAAGGCGGTCTTAAAAATCTCATTACGCCCTATATAGATGGAAGGAGGGAGTATGAATCCATGTTATGTCCGATTAAATTTTTTCGCTTGCTGTATAATGCATGTAACCTACTCATACCAACATTTTAGTGCATTCCAAATGTCTATACTGCCGCTGCAATTCAAACTAAATTTGAATTCGTTTCTCTGTTTCAATAAGAATCTACAATCATGATTATTGCCAACTTCAACCATCATAGTTTCCTTGCTATCCGCCAGATATAAATCGGATGGCCTATAATGCAGGATGGCAGGCACACCATCATCAACAACTCCATTTTTTATAAGAGTAGAGATAAAATATATTAAATGTAGTATAACATGTTCATAACCACACCATGTGTATCACCGTTATATATGTTCACACATGCGGCGGTTTGAAACACTATGATAAATTCTTCAAATATCTGAATTCGCTTTTTATAATGAATTATATATGATCTCTATTCGTCTTTTACACCCACACAACCCTCTTATCTTTGTAGCTAGCGCTAACTTTCTCTTGTGCATGCACACGCTCGCATCCCTCTCACCCTCCCTCAGCATTCTCTAGCTCCATCGCGCAAATTCGTCTTTTCACTTTAGGTCATTCACCCACGGTGTGTGTAGGCCCCCCCAGCTCCTTGTTTACGGCACACATCGATCGATATGCCTCTCTAGCCAGGTGTGCCTAGCACAAACACAAGCTTCCCCTCTTCTCTTGTCACCGTCCATGCCTCACTCCCACCACTCTTTTCATCGTTCTCATACTCGCACACTCCTCCCCCCTCGATATAGTATGCCTCTCGTACCACCTCCTACATGCATCCCTCTCTCTCTATCCTTCTCCTCGTGCCTCATTTGCTTCTAACACACACATGCATGTATACCGATCGATCTCCCAACATATACCTAGATCGACTTTAACTACCCCCCCATCGATCGACGTACCTCACAAGTTATGTCTCTCCTTTCTCTAACAAAGGGCGATTGATCTTCCTATGTAGTTACGTCTGCTTACCACAGCCACATCGTCCCCCCTCATCATTCGTGCATGCCTCCTGACCCGTCTCTCACACGCACGTGCATAGACAACAAGCAGCCATCTCCTCTCTTATTGATATTCCGGGCGTGCCCTCTGTTTGTCTAGCAAGCCTATCCCACCATTTGTTAAAAGAAACTCCACTACCACCCCCTCCAACACTCTAGCTCTGTCTCTCTCCCAACCTTATTCCTCTCCTGCACATATGCATGGATGCCGATCGATCTCCCTTAATACATGAGGCAGATCGATCTCCTTAATACATGAGGTAGGCCTCTCTCCTCCTCCAGACATATACCAGCCATTATACCTCTATAGTTAATTGGGCCTCCCTCTTCCCCCACCACACACCGATAGTCGAGCGCTGAGGTAGGTATCCATGCCACAGAGACAAACTGCACATGTCCCATCTCACATTCCAGTAGGCCAGCCACTCTATATCTTTGACGTGGGCACACAAAAATTCGATGGCACTCTTTATCGACCGTGCCCGCACACACACACACACATCATCCCTCTCTTCGATTCTATGGACACCTCAAGCCGATGATACCTCCACTCTCTTCTCGTGGATCGCCCCCTCTATATATATGTTATATCCAGGACTCTATTTCACACACATTGCATATGTTACATTTTTGATTGACCACCCCCCCAAAAAAACTCTCAAGAACCCATAGACTATATCTCTCTAGGTTTGTATCTCTCTCACACAACCCCACGTAGGTGGTGTACGTATACAGGAAGAGAATAGGTGCACCATGCACGTACTCACGCTTCGTGCCCAGCCACACCCGCGTGGGTACACGGTAGAGCTCATTTCTTTCCGAAATGGCAGCCCACGTGCTAATTTGAGCGCCTGTAGCGGTTGTTTACCTAGGGAGGTCGTGTACCATGCGTGCACGAAACAAAGTTCAACTTGACGCGTTGCCGCGTTATTTTTAAATAAAGTTATAGCGCTCAATGGCACGTACACAGAATATAAAATGATTTTTATGGAGAAAAAGGTAGTCCGCTCACTATATACAATGGAGCCTACCTGCCTGGTTTGTCGCTCTTCAGAGCATCTCACACAAGGCTATGGTGGCCTCTCTCTCTCTCACCGTTGGTCACTGATCCGGCCGCATCCCGTCCGCCGGGGGAAAGGGAGTGCGGTGGCCTCTCTCTCTCTCACCGTTGGTCACTGATCCGGTCGCATCCCGTCCGCCGGGGAAAGGGAGAAAGTGCATCATTTCTCCGTTCGACAGCGCCGAGGCAGCACGTCCCGATCTGCGGTACACGTCGTTCTCTCTGACCAAGCTCCGGCGCGGCAGGGCCTACGCCACCTGCTCGCAGATTCCGCCCGCCGCCGCTCACCTAGTTATATCCCGACGACCTCCAGGTATCCCCTCCGGCCTTGCTCCATTGCCCGTCTTCCCACGTCGTTGCATGTGGATCTTCCATAGTTCTTTGCCCAAAACGTAGCTCGTCCGGCGTACTTTCCATATTGCATTCTCGTCCTCACATCGTTTTAGACAAATACAACCGTGTTGTTATCTTCCCTTAGGACAAGGAATATGCTTCTTTTTTGTCGTCGCATGTGTCATCAATTGTTATTGGCCAGTAATTGTTTCCTTTCTACCTCTTTTTTGCAAACAGGGCTATCCATTTCACCTCGTTGCTATTGCGACCTTTTGGTGAACTGCACAAATCACTTTTTTCTTAAGAGTGTTTTGTGCAGTTGTACTAAAATTTCACACGGGCAACGTCTCTACATTTTAGTGCGACTGCACAAAGGGAGATTGGTTTTGCTCTATCCTCCTCATCCAACTCTGAGACTACTCTTCTCCAACTAGTTAGTCTTAAGAGAGACAGCAAAGGTGACCGGCTTCTATTTGTGTGTTTATTGTTTCATCAAAAGTCCTCTATTATCGTAATCACACTTAATATCTTTGGAACAGGGACGCTCAGCTCTATTTTAGTGGAACTGCACAAAATGATCGGAATGTTGCATGCTCCAGACAGCTACTTTTTCCCAACATGCCTTGTTGATTTAGACAGAGCTGGGGGACGTTGCTGCTAATGAAAGCATGGATCAATTTTAATTTAACACGTTCTCACAACTCTGTCTTCAGTTGTGATGTAATTTTTAGCTCTGATCTGCTAATAATTGACATGCATTAGCAAGGAAGTTAGTTTTTTATTGTTTTCGAAAGAGCATCGATGGCAAGACACGCGAAACAAAAGCTGAAAGCTCACACCATTGTACAATTTCATGTCGCTGGAAAATTATTTGTATAGTACGTCAATTATGTAAACAAATGATGGAAGCTTGATAGCATTGCCAGAAGCCTCTTCATCATCCGGGTCCATGTGCCATGCACAAAATTATACTCCTTCGTTCCTAAATATTTGTCTTTTTACAAATTTCAAACGGGCATATTTTAGAGTGTAGATTCACTCATTTTGCTTCGTATGTGTACTCCCTCCGTTCCTAAATATTCTATTCGTCTTTCTAGAGATTTCAACAAGTGACTACATACGGAGAAAAATGAGTGAATCTACACTCTAAAATATGTCTATATACATCTGTATGTGCCAGTCCATTTGAAATCTCTAAAAAGACAAATATTTGAGTAGTCACTCATTGAAATCTCTAGAAAGACAAATACTCCAGAGTATATTTAAGAACCGAGGGGGTAGTGCACAACCGCATGGGAGACTCAGCCCGGTCGTTGCGCCGCATTAATAGTGAGTAATGAGCAGTCAAATCATAAGCCCCACCTTTCCCACTGTAAGTTGCTCTGAAGAAGCAACCATCAATATGGTCTTCTTTGAATCCGCTCATACTACTCCATCCATCACTGTTTATACAGCGCGCTTCAGAAAAAAGAAAAAAATCTGTGGGACCAACGGCGTCTATTACTAGAGGGAATAATGCGTACACACATGCATGCAGTGCTTCCACCCTGGGTACACACATGCATGCACTTACTCCACTCCGTAGTAGTATAGTACATGGAGAGAAAATTGTGGACTTGATTGCGGTTACCACGCCCTAATTAATTGAGCATTAAACCAAACGCGTCTAAAGTCTCTCTAGTGGTGGAAATGCATTGAGAGAAATGCATCATAATGAAGCGCGCCCTGTAAACTATGACAGAGGGAGGAGTAGTATGAAGGTGCAAAACCAAGTACGCGTATGGCCAGTCGGTCAACGCACCTCCTCTTGGCATATCACTGACATGTGGGACAGGAGTGTGAGCAAACCGATCTCAATTGACAGCAAAGAGCCAATTCGCCGTTCCTTGAGAGAGATGAGGAGCGAGAACACACAGACGGGCTCGCACAGAGGCGAAGATATGTTTGAGCATGGTTGGTTGATTGATATCATTCATTACATGTTGGGCTGCCGTTTTCCGCCCTTCTCCAGAATAAACGTGTACTTTATCAGAGATAAAAAAATAAGAGTACAGACGCTCCACCATGCGGTTCTAGTAGTAGTACTACTCGTACTACTAAGCTTGGCTCTTTGCCTCTTCGTGAAGTCGAACAATGATGGTACTCCGCATGTTGGGTACTACAGTGTATGCCTCTGAAAATCTGACACCGAATGGACTGATGCATGTCCACCGAGGGTAGGTTGCATTAGTCAAAAGGCGTAAGTGAGCTTCACCTTGTCCTGCAAGCTTCTCCTCGTTCTGCGAGTTGATGGGACACACCAAAAAGTAGTGCTAGTCCATACTCCCTCCTTTCTGGTTAATATGGCTTAATCTTTTTTGCGGGTAAATGAGAGAGCTTTATTCATATATATATATATATATATATATATAAGCATTCTTAGGACGATCAGCCAAGACACTGGTCACTAGGAAGTGAGGTACCCCGCAAAAAAAGAAGTAGGAAGCGAAGTGTTTCATCAAGCCAGCTCTCGGCCACATTCAAAGTGTAGCAAGCACGGTTCGCACGAAGATGCGCCGCAAGGTTTGCTGACCTGTTTACATGCTGAATAACAAAAAAAGAGGAAATATTATCGAGCGCTACTATTTGTAATAGGATATGAGCCAGAAAGCGAGAATTGTGGCGAGTGATCCATGCAATCAACTTCCATTATCACATGCGAGAACCCTCGAAGAGAACCAAATGTGTTGAAGATTGCTTTATCACATTTTAAAATTATAATAAGAGTGCAGACGCTCCTCCATCTGGTTCCTATTGCTAGTATAGTACGTACCTTTATAGACTATAGTAGTAGTACTAGTAAACTTTGTGCTTGGCTGTTCGCCTATTCAGGAAGTCGAACAATAATAGCACTAGTAGTATAGTGTATGCTTCTGGCAATCTGACACCGAATTAACTGTTGCACGTCCACCGCCTGAGCGAGGGAGAGCTTGCATTAGTCAAAAGTTTCTCCTTGTCCTACGAGCCACCACGCGCAAGCTTCTCCCATCCTGCAACCTTCTCCTCGTTCGGCAAGTTGACGGGACACAGCAAAGTAATGCTAGTCCATACTGCCTCCTCTACGGTTAATATGGCTTAATTTCAAACGAGATAAATACACTGTCTGTCACTGTATATTTGTAAAAATACGGTCACTGGACTTCATAATACGCTCATTGCGCTCAATATATATATATATATATATATATATATTCCGGTGTTTATACGGTCACTAGCTCACCCTGACTGAGTATGTGTGTGCATGCACATGTAGGTTGAGCACTTGAGCGTGACCGTGTGTGTTCCTTCGTGTGCTCGGACATGCATGCATTAGGGCGTCGCGCGCGTTTTTGCGTCCATGTGTACGTGTGACTGTTGCATACACGTAGGGGGAGCACGTGTAGGGGCCACTAAGGAGCAGTCAAATCACACAGTAAGTTAGTCGGAAGAAGCAACCATCATTTCACTCTTGAATGACACGTACGCAATATAAAATGGTTGATATGGAGAGAAAAAGAAAACCACTATATATACACTAGTAGGAGCATAAGCTACAAGCCTGCTTGCTTAGGTTGCTCTCTTCACAAGCATAGAACGACGGGCCTGATCCCGCAGCTGGGGGAAGGGAACAATGTTCTGCGTAGACGCGGTCGACATCGGCGAGGGAGAAAACCCACAGTCGGCGCGTCCCAATCGGGGGTCACCGCGGTATGGGCCGATGTCGCATCCCAACCGCCCTTCTAGCTACAGCCCGACGTCCCAGGTAGTCCATCTTCCTTTTGGAGCCGGCTTGCTCCACTGCCGTAGCTCCATCTCCATGTCGATCTTTCTGTACTTCTACCGGCTTCTACTTGTGATGAGTTTATGTCTCATGAACTAGTGCCAGTACTATTATTCTAATCACACTTCTTCAATATCTTTGCCATGAGGGATGCTCAGGTCGATTTTAGTGGAACTGCACAAAAGCATCGTATGATCCGAGGGTGCCAGCCGTCTTTCCTTCGACAGGTTCTACCTGGCCAGGAAATTAAACCATGTTTAGGGTTTAGGGTTTAAGTCGTAGTGACCCCATCAGTTGTTTTTCTTTCGTACACGCTCTCACAACTTTTTTCTTCAGTTGTGAAGTAAATATTGGCTATGATCTGTGAATCATTGAGATGCATCAGCATGCGTGGTAGTTTTCCTTTGTATTTGATGGAATGTTGTAACAGGGCAACCTTGGAATAGGAATGAAAATGGAGTGGAAAGTTTCCGTTTTTCCGGAGAAAAAATGGAAACGGAGAGAAACCAATGTTTTGTTTTGTTGGATCGCGCCATCGAGCAAAACCAACGTTTAAATAACGTCTGTCGTGTTCGTGTCTCACCCTCCTCTACGGCTCTACCCCACATGGTTGCTCGGCATGCCACTCACCGCAAACCGAGTATACGATAACTTTCTCGCCTGCTTGTCGATGGATCGCGCCATGGAGTACTAGCACTACTGGAAGAGATTGACGAGTTGGGGGAGGACAGCTAGCTGTAGCACGGACTCCCAAGAACTTTTTACATGCATGTTGTAGCCGTCTATTGCGACCTTTGACCGCGGAGCAGCCGCGTGCACCCGAAAGCGGCGCAGGCGACGCTCTCTCGGCCGGCGCGCCGCTTCAATGCCGGCGCCAGTGAGAGGTCGCGTCCGCTCTGGC
This sequence comes from Triticum urartu, assembly GCF_003073215.2. NCBI lineage: Eukaryota > Viridiplantae > Streptophyta > Magnoliopsida > Poales > Poaceae > Triticum > Triticum urartu. The sequence goes on from NC_053022.1 coordinate 104,617,134, forward strand.
CGGGCATGAATGCGGCACTGAGCATTTCGGGCGGGAAGCACGCGCGGGTGATGAAGAGGGTTCGGGTTGGTCAGGACTGGTCGTGGCAGCGCTCCGGGCGTGCGCAAACAAGAGATGTTGTACGTTAATATTGCTGCGTATATAATTAACAACGTAAATAATGTGCCAGTTGGACAAATATGATTGGAGATGGAGATGGAAATGGAATTTTACGTAAACACGGATATGCATGTCTATGTCTATGTGTGTGTGCGCGACGACTCTCGCAACCTGGAAGCGGGGGCGTGTTTTTGATCGAGTTTTATTTCTTGGTACGTTAGAAAATCAGCTTGTCTAATTCACACCTAGATGTTATTTAAGGATATCACATCTAAGCTCCCACAAGTATATAATGTAGCAACAAGAAACAAAAAAACTGGGAAAAAAATAGACCACAAACAGAGTGGACATCAACTTAGATGTGACATAACTATGTCACATCTAGATGTGTCCTAGACAGACCCTTAAAAAATTGTCCGCCAGTTTTCATTTCTTTTTTCCGGGAACGCGCATATTCTATTTAAAACCACTACTATGGAGAAATTCTTTTACTCCATTATAGCCTCTTGTTTGATAGAGTTTCTCGTGTCTCGCTCTCTCACCCTCTCCATATCAAAACAAGATGACAGTGTCCACTCTATCTCTCTCCTCACCGGTGGTCACAGATCCGGCCGAATCCCGTCTGCTGCAGGAGGTGAGGAGGTCCAGCATTGACGTTGTCGCTGTCGGCGATGGAGGAAGCCGATGCGCACTGTCCTCTCGGAGCCGGCGCTGGCGCGGACGAAGATCCTCCGCGCCCTTGTTCGCTGTCGTCGTGTGGGCAGATCCCGCCCGCTCGCCTAAACGACATCTCGCCCACCTGAGGTATAACTTCTTGTACTGGTCCAGCTCCCCAGGTCGCTGCGTGCGGGTTTTCTTCTATGCGACTACTCCCCAGCTCCCCATGCATAGTAGCTAGGGTTCGTCGGCTGGTCCAACATCACCTACTAGTACTATTATAGAGGAAATGTCACTCGAAAAGTTGTCCTGATTTATGCCTCGGTGGAGGTATACATGTTGTTTCGACAAAAAGTACATGGTGGTTGTGCGGTCATTGTCCATATGGTGGTAGTACTATCACTGGTTAAATGAAGAAATGCTTTTTTTCTCGGGTATCCTGGTTTAGTTCCCATCAAGATAATTATGATGCTTCTGTTTGTTGGTGTACTTTTCATTAATTCTTATTGACAATTGAGATGTCGTTGCTAACCCTTTTTTATATTTTTGGAAACAGCGATGCCTGTCTCCATACCCGGGCATGTCTTCCTCAATGTTAGTGGAACTGCACAAAATTGGATGGCCATTGTTGTTCCGCCTCACTGTCCTCTACCACGTGGTTCTTCCTTCCTCGAGCTTGATTACTGAGAAGAAACAGACCACAGTGAGGATTTGTCGAACTTCATAGGTGCCTCACCCAAACTTGATGCCAAATGGATGATGCATCACCACGATGACCTATCGATGCTCATGGTTGCGCCTCATGGTTGCGTCGGCTAGTGAAGCTGGTCGATTTTCAATGAAAAACAAGTTGTCTTCCATCAGTGCTCTTTGCTTGTTACGCACAAAGATGATATCCTTCGTTAGTTCACCTTGGTTGCGTTGGAGACGCAGTCGTCTTTCACGTTGGTGCAATTTTATCACACAATTGGCTATGAACCAAATGTTTCCTCGAAGAAGGATCGACGTTGGTACTAAGAGTAAGTTTTGTATTGATTTCTAAGCCTTCTCACAACTTTGTCTGTAGCTCCCTTGTAATTTTATTTGTCCAGCTATTAACTTTGATTTAAAAAATGGTGTGGACTAAAAACCCGGATGGACGTAGTAGCCCTCCATTTTTATTTACTCCGCATATTAGATTTGACTGAAGTCAAACTTTGTAATACTCTCAAACCTTTCCGATAATTGAAATTAAAATTCTTTATTTGTACACACTCTCACACGTTTCCGATAATTTGGTGCACGTGTGGTTGTTCACTTAAGGGAGGGTAGTGTACCACACGTGAAGGACAGGAAGTGCGACCAGGACGCGTGGGCGTGGATCGTTAGTTCATCGGAAGTAGTACTAGTTTTCTTCACTGTACATTAAATAAAGAGTTTCGTTTCATACTTACACAATTTAAAACGATTGTTATGGAGAGAATAAGAAAACCACTCCACTATATATTAGTCATATACACGAGAGTACTATATGAATGCAGCTTAATTGACTTAGTGCACCTGCATTTGGATTTATGACAGGTGGGCCCAAAATGTGGTTGGCTCACCTGTCATACAGCGAAAAGCAGGTGCAGTGCAGGCACCGGAGCTCAGTCCGTACTACATTAGTATATATATAAGCGGGAGCCTCAGCGCTTGTTCGCTAGGGTTTGCACTCTCCACACGCTCGCCGCACTAAATATATGTTACACGCTGGAGGCTCAGCGTTCATTTGCTAGGGTTTGCTATATTCACAGTCTCTCACCCTCTCTTCACCAGATCTAAACAAGACTGCGTTGGCCTCTTGTCTCTCTCTCCCCCCTCACAGCTGGTGAAGGAGGCGTCTATATCCCGTCGCACCGGGAAGGGGAGGAGGTGCAGCGTTCACTGTATCGCCTTCGGCGAGGAAGGCAATCCACTGTCGGCGGTGCTGTTCTCTTTCACCCAGCGCCTGTGCGGGAGGGCCACCGACCCCTTCTTCCTCGCTGTCGTACGTAGTGTGGGTAGATCCGGCCTCCCGCCGCATGCTTTGCCACATCCCGACAACCCTAAGGTATAAGTTTCTTTGAAACCGTCGTTGCTCTAGCTGCATGTGGATCTTTTTCGATCTGTAGTCGAATCTAGGTCTTGGTTCAAAGAGGAAAGAAGGGTGCGATGGGCTGGAGCTAGAATCTAGGACGTGGTTCAATGAGGAAAGGAGGGGCGGAAAGTAGTATAGACTGGCTATCCAGCCGCTTTGTAGGTCGAAAAGGGAAAAGGGGGGTAACCCAGTACACACATCTGTAAGGAACTGATATCTTTGTTGAAATGGGAAAGAAACTGGGGGGTCGGGTAGTTTGTGCAGGACTAGATTTGCTGCCATCACATAGGAAGAAGGTTCAAAGAGAACAAATATGGGACCAGCTTATATATGCTGCTTGGCTACATACTCTGCATCACCCATTTATACATGTGGACGCACATGGTGCTGGCATGTCCCATACAGCTATTTTGCTGTTGTTAATCTAAGAATACCGCCGGAAAATTGAAGCAATGCCACTGTTAAAAGTAAATTACATTTTTAACGAATGTTGTTTCAAGAGAATATCTCTGTTAATATGAATCAATGCAACTGTTTTAGAAATGCTACTGTCCTACTTTGTTTTCCATCCAAGATAAGTTAGATGCTTCTTTCTGTCACCGTTTGTTTCATCCTCCTTTATCGGCAAGTAATTGTTTCCTTTTTTGCCTCTGTTAAAACAGGGGTATCGATTCAACTTGTTGCTATTGCGACATTTTGCTTTGCTATTCGAAACACTTATGTTTTAAGAGTGTTTTGTGCAGTTCAACTTGAATGTCACACCGATGAATTTGCTTAATTTTGGTGGAACTGCACAAAAGGAGATCGAGATTTGTTTCCAGTCTTCGTGGCGAGTTGTTTCAAATCTTGGTCTCAACCACATGATGTGCAGTGTGCTTTGAGATGTTGTGCTACTTGTTTTGGTAATGTTTTAAATAAATGTTGAAGTGAAGCTATTGTATTGTTGTCTTTTCCCATTAAGTAGTGAACAAAAATGGGACCAACCCAGACATGATGCTTGTTGCTTTGTTACAACAAATTCAGCATCACCCCTTTATAAGCCAATAATTGATGCCACTCTCAGAATTAACTACTGAATCTTATTTCAAAACTGCAACACTTGTTAGGGATTGGCGGGATTACCATTTTTGTGGCTGCATGTTTCATCCCCTTTATTAGCCAGTAATTGATTCCTTTTTTGCCTCTATTTAAACAGGGATATCTATTCAACTTGTTGCTATTGCGACATTTTGCTTCGCTACGCAAAACACTTTGCTTGATTTCAGTGCAACTGCACAAAACGAGATTGGATTTCCTATTTGTGTTGACAGATTCGTATTTTATCTTGTCCGTCTCATGAAAGGTCAGTACAGGCCTTTATCCACATGATTGTGCAGTGTGCTTTGAGATGTTGCGCTACTTGTATTGGTACTGTTTTAAATAAATGTTGAATTGAAGCTATTGTATTGCTGTCTTTTCCCATTAAGTAGTGAACAAAAATGGGACCAACCCAGACATGATGCTTGTTGCTTTGTTACAACAAACTCTGCATCACCCCCTTTATAAGTAGATGGAAGCACATAATGTTGTTGCGCCCACTCTCCCCTGGAACTGTTTATGCTTTTCGTTAATCTAATGCTGCTGGTAAAATTAAGCAATGCTACTCTCAGAATTAATTAACTACTGAATCTTAGTTCAAAACTGCAACACTTGTTAGGAATGGTTGCTTTGTAGTTCTTTCTACATGTTTAACCAAGGTATTGTTAAGATAATGTCTCTGTTAAAATGAATCAGTTGCATTGTTTTAGGAATGGTACTTTTCTGCTTTGTCGTTCTTTATACATGTTGAAACAAGGCATTGTTAAGATAATGTCTCAGTCAATATGAATGAATCACACTGATGGAGAATTGCTACTTTCCTGCTTTGTTTCCCATTAAGATAAAGTAGATCAGTAGATGCTTTTCTTCTGGGAGTACAAGTCATCAACCGTTATTTCTCAGTAATTGTTTCCCTTATACCTATTGTTGCTTATAGGGATATCAAAATTAAAGCTCGGTTTTATTCCGACTTCGATTTTAGTTGAACTGCACAAAAGGAGCCAATGTGTAAGGCAAACTGCTGCATTACTCGGTCTAGTTGGTCGTTCCACTTTGCAGAAAGAAGCAGTCACTGTTTGCGCTACATTACAGAAGGAATGACCTAGAAGCTTTACAGAGTATTATTAGACACCGGTGACATGACTAGTCTGCAGAGACCATTGGCAATTTAACAACACGTGGAGTGCCCTGGGCAAGAAGTGCCCAAACAAGTACAAGAAGCTATGACAGGACTCCACGATCATAGGCATTACATATTTTGAATGGGAAAAGCTTGTCAAAGTTTAATCATTGATGTTAGCAAGAAGACGTTAGTTTAATATATTGGAATTGGAAAACCTTGTCAAAATTTGCTCATTGATGTTAGCCAGAAGACATACATTTGATATTTTTGAGTGGGAGGCCTTTGCTGTGAGCAGCGTCGAGTGTTTTTTCCTATTCATGTGTTCATTTTAGAAGTAAATAGTTACTCTACTGAGATATTCCTATGTTAAGAGTTTGTTCTGAATATTGTCTATGTAATGCCAGGCCTTGTGTTTGATTGCAAAGTTGAGCTTGGAATGTTGTGGCATGCGGCATCATGAGCTGTTCACCGTGCCTCCTGAGAATAATGCTTCGTATTGTTTTGCATGTCGATCTAATGCCAGTGATTTGCTTCTTAAGAAGATCATCCTCTTCTGTTGTTTCCATGCTTAAGAAGTCTGATGTTTCATTCATAGCCTATACGACAAGTCGGGTAGGTTAGACGTGAAACCATATGATCTTCCGACCAACTCATGATATTAGGCCGTGATTAGATCGTCGTTTTCCAACCAAACCCGCTTGTAAAACTGACGCTTGTAAATTAAAGCAGATGGTCTTGGGCTAGGCCGCTTGGTTGGTCGATTTCGACTAGTAAAATATCGGAAGTACTTCACACACAATAGAAACGCTGAACGACACTCGGATGATTGCTAATCCAGCCGTTAGCTGCTGTTTCAGCCTTGCCCATGGATGGCATGATACGCATGTCGTGCATGTATTGTCTGGTAATGTCGTCCATATAGCAGTGCTCGTAAAATATACACTAGTCTCTCAAATTACACGCGTAACCCGCCGGTTTTACTTACAGACCTCGGGCCCTCTGTTTCATTACGCCTGTATTTTACGCGTTGTTTCCGATGACGAGTAAATTACACTTGTATGTTAATACAGGTTTGAAATAAACTAGAGCTCCCAAGCGCGGCCTTACCGTTTCATGCCGTCTCAGTTTCTCGAAGGTGCTCATAGGTGTCCGATGATCCTGGCTTCCTGAATGAGCGGCGGGCGCTCTATCAGACCATCCGTAGGGCCCGCGAGGCCCTCTCCGTTGTCCTTCGAGTTGTTGCGCTCGCCGTGGCACCGAGCATTGTTAACATCGTCAACGAACATGAGGATTCAGGAGATGACTTTATTTTGACTGGATGACACTAGGGACCCACTAGGTCCATAGCCGTACGTACGCAAGTGCCTCCTTATTATGTACAACTATATTTTTTTTGCTTTCTCCTGGTTTCCTGACATCACGGTCCCACACCATTGTCAACCTATGTAGTCAATATAAATGAGAGAATTGCACAAGGTGCGGCCGACAGCTGGGACCAAGCAGCTCGAACAGTATTTGTGTTTTTGAGGTGTGAGCACTGTAGAGTTTTTCTTGGCGATGATTTTGTTGTTGTTCAGAGGAGAGCAGGGTATTAACTGGGCGGGCTGTGGCCCGTCTAGCCCAGGCCAGATATCCAGCCCAGATACTAATTTTTTCAAGATGAAAATGGCTAGCCCAGCTATACATATTTTTGAGGAATACCCAGGCAAGGTCAACTTGTTATTCTCTGCCCTGCTGGGCTGCAACTCTTTCCTAGGAGGGATGCATTAGGCTTAACAGGAAAATGGGCTTTAAAAATAATAAATGGGTTGTAATTATAAAAACTGGGCAGTAACTATAAAAAATGCACCAAACACGAAATTAGTTTATAAAATATTATTTATGGATTTTGAAAATCTTAAATTTTTATTGTTGCACGCACAATGTTTCGTTGGATTTTTCCGTAATACAAATTTATATTTAATCTGACTAGAAATTTCGGGATAAAAATATTTCGGATCCCATCAAAATGTGAGAAATTTTATTGAATTCTGCCTTCAACGGTTGGTTGAAATTATTAATCGTTGTCCTAGCTAGAAAATGGGCTGTACTTTTAACAAACTGTAAATGGGTTGTTGTAAATTCTATTAGAATTCAAAAATGGGTTGTACATTCTTACAAAACGCAAATGGGCTATAAGTTCTCTGCCACACACTTGTGGGCCTACTAAGTGACGCGTCCCCTAAAAAAATAAGTTGACGCGTATGCAAGGCTTTGTCAACTTATTATAGAAAACACACGGTTCTAGCATCAGTGGCTGTTAGATGGCTATCCAACAGATGTCGTACTTCTTCTTCAATCTCAGATATTCTAAGCTTCGTCTGCCCAAAAAATGATTCCTCCCCCTGACATTTGGGGTGCACCGTTTCGGAGGCTGACCTATGGGCCTACTAAGTTGGAGCGTACCAAGGGCTTTTTCAACTTAGTCAATATAAACGATTCTAGCTTCAGTGACCGTACGATGTCCATCCAACGGCCGTAGTGCTTCTTCAACCTCTGGTCTTCTTGGTCCAGCCGCCCAAAGCAGCGCCGGTCGTGCCGCCTGCTCCTGTCTCCCGTGGCTGGCTGTGCTGCCATGGAGGCCTCACCGCCCCCATACTACTCCCACCGCTGGCCAGGCCATCCCTCCACTCACCCACACCCCATGTTATTCTGCAGCGACGGCAGCCTCACACCGCAGCCGAACCAGTGAACCCTCGTACTCCTCTTCGCGCGGGCTTCCACTGCTGCGTCTTCCCCGGCTCCGCGTCGTCCCCTTCCTAGGCCTCGCCGTCATCCACCGCCCTGGTGCTCTCGGTGCGGCGTGGTCAACGTGGTCAACGACCGACTTCCATCGGAAGAGTACTGTACGTGGAGAGGCTGACAGCTGGGTCCATGGCGGCCGCAAGGAAGTGCCTCCTTATTACGTGCAAAATAATTATTCCTCCACCTGATAGTGGGGACCCACCGGACGGGCCACCTTATTTCCCGAAAAAAAGTTTCCCCCCTGACTGCTGGGACCCACCGGACGGGCCACCGTATTTCGCGAAAAAACGTTCCCCCCGCTGTCAGCTCGGACCCACCGGAAGTGCCTCCTTATTACGCACAAAAAAAATGAATACTCCCCCTGCTAGCTGGGACCCACCGTGGTGGGAGGCTGACTTGTGGGCCTACTAAGTTGACGGGGACGGAGGGCTTTGTCAACTTAGTCAATATGAACGATTCTAGCTCCAGTGACCGTACGATGTCCATCCAACGGCCGTAGTGCTTCTTCAACCTCTCGTCTTCTTGCTCCAGCAGCCCAAAGCAGCGCCGGTCGTGCCACCTTCTCCTGCCTCCCGTGGCCGGCTGTGCTGCCGCGGAGGCCTCACCGCCCCTACTATTCCCACCGCTGGCCAGGCCCTGCGGCGACAGCAGCCTCACACCGCAGCCGAACGAGTGAACCCTCATACTCCTCTCCGTGTGGGCATCCACTGTTGCGTCTTCACCGGCTCCGCGTCGTCCCCTTCCTAGGCCTCTGTTGGAAATATGCCCTAGAGGCAATAATAAAATGATTATTATATTTCCTTGTTCATGATAATTGTCTATTATTCATGCTTTAATTGTATTATCCGGAAATCGTAATACATGTGTGAATACATATAGACCACAATGTGTCCCTAGTGAGCCTCTAGTTGACTAGCTCGTTGATCAACAGATAGTCATGGTTTCCTGGCTATGGACATGGGGATGTCATTGATAACGGGATCACATCATTAGGAGAATGATGTGATGGACAAGACCCAATCCTAAACATAGCACAAGATCGTATAGTTCGTTTGCTAGAGTTTTTCCAATGTCAAGTATCTTTTCCTTAGACCATGAGATCGTGTAACTCCCGGATACCGTAGGAGTGCTTTGGGTGTACCAAACGTCACAACGTAACTGGGTGACTATAAAGGTATACTACGGGTATCTCCGAAAGTGTCTGTTGGGTTGACACGGATCAAGACTGGGATTTGTCACTCCGTATGACGGAGAGGTATCTCTAGGCCCACTCGGTAATGCATCATCATAATGAGCTCAAAGTGACCAAGTGTCTGGTCACGGGATCATGCATTACGGTACGAGTAAAGTGACTTGCCGGTAACGAGATTGAACGAGGTATTGGGATACCGACGATCGAATCTCGGGCAAGTAACGTACCGATTGACAAAGGGAATTGTATACGGGGTTGCTTGAATCCTCGACATCGTGGTTCATCCGATGAGATCATCGAGGAGCATGTGGGAGCCAACATGGGTATCCAGATCCCGCTGTTGGTTATTGACCGAGAGCCGTCTCGGTCATGTCTACATGTCTCCCGAACCCCATAGGGTCTACACACTTAAGGTTCGGTGACGCTAGGGTTGTAGAGATATGAATATGCAGTAACCCGAAAGTTGTTCGGAGTCCCAGATGAGATCCTGGACGTCATGAGTTCCGGAATGGTCCGAAGGTGAAGAATTATATATAGGAAGTGCAGTTTCGGCCATCGGGAGAGTTTCGGGGTCACCAGTATTGTACCGGGACCACCGGAAGGGTCCCGGGGGTCCACCGGGTGGGGCCACCCATCCCGGAGGGCCCCATGGGCCAAAGTGGGGAGGGGAACCAGCCCATAGTGGGCTGGTGCGCCCCCCTAGGCCCACCCCATGCGCCTAGGGTTGGAACCCTAGGGGTGGGGGGCGCCCCACCTGGCTTGGGGGCTACTCCACCCTTGGCCGCCCCTCCCTAGGAGATCCCATCTCCTAGGGCCGCCGCCCCCCCTAGGGGAGCCTATATAAAGGGGGGAGGGAGGGGGCAGCAGCACCCTTGTGTCTTGGCGCCTCCCTCTCCCCTGCTACACCTCTCCCTCTCGCAGTCTAACGGCGAAGCCCTGCTGCGGTGACGCCCTGCATCCACCACCACGCCGTCGTGCTGCTGGATCTTCATCAACCTCTCCTCCCCCCTTGCTGGATCAAGAAGGAGGAGACGTCACGCTGACCGTACGTGTGTTGAACACGGAGGTGCCGTCCGTTCGGCGCTAGGATCTCCGGTGATTTGGATCACGTCGAGTACGACTTCCTCATCCCCGTCCTTGAACGCTTCCGCGCGTGATCTACAAAGGTATGTAGATGCAATCCGATCACTCGTTGCTAGATGAACTCATAGATGGATCTTGCTGAAACCGTAGGAAATTTTTTGTTTTCTGCAACGTTCCCCAACAGTGGCATCATGAGCTAGGTCTATGCGTAGTTCTCCTTGCACGAGTAGAACACAATTTGTTGTGGGCGTAGATGTTGTCAACTTTCTTGCTGATACTAGTCTTATCTTGCTTCAGCGGTATTGTAGGATGAAGCGGCCCGGACCGACCTTACACGTACGCTTACGTGAGACTGGTTCCACCGACTGACATGCACTAGTTGCATAAGGTGGCTAGCAGGTGTCTGTCTCTCCCACTTTAGTTGGAGCGGATTCGATGAAAAGGGTCCTTATGAAGGGTAAATAGAAGTTGACAAATCAGGTAGGTAAGAAAACGTTCTTGCTAGAACCCTTTTGCAGCCACGTAAAACTTGCAACAACAATTAGAGGACCTCTAACTTGTTTTTGCGGCAAGTGCTTTGTGATGTGATATGGCCAAAGTTGTGATGAATGATGAATGATATATATGTGATGTATGAGATCATGTTCTTGTAATAGGAATCACGACTTGCATGTCGATGAGTATGACAACCGGTAGGAGCCATAGGAGTTGTCTTTATTTTTTGTATGACCTGCGTGTCATTGAGAAACGCCATGTAAATTACTTTACTTTATTGCTAAACGCGTTAGCCATAGTAGTAGAAGTAATAGTTGGCGAGCAACTTCATGGAGACGCGATGATGGAGATCATGATGATGGAGATCATGGTGTCATGCCGGTGACAAGATGATCATGGAGCCCCAAGTTGGAGATCAAAGGAGCTATGTGATATTGGCCATATCATGTCACTATTATTATTTGATTGCATGTGATGTTTATCATGTTTTTGCATCTTGTTTACTTAGAACGGCGGTAGTAAATAAGATGATCCCTCATAATAATTTCAAGAAAGTGTTCCCACTAACTGTGCACCATTGCGACAGTTCATTGTTTCGAAGCACCACGTGATGATCGGGTGTGATAGATTCCAACGTTCACATACAACGGGTGTAAGACAGATTTACACATGCAAACACTTAGGTTGACTTGACGAGCCTAGCATGTACAAACATGGCCTCGGAACACAGAAGACCGAAAGGTCGAGCATGAGTCGTATAGAAGATATGATCAACATGAAGATGTTCACCAATGTTGACTAGTCCGTCTCACGTGATGATCGGACACGGCCTAGTTAACTCGGATCATGTTATACTTAGATGACTGGAGGGATGTCTATCTAAGTGGGAGTTCATTATATAATTTGATTAGATGAACTTAATTATCATGAACTTAGTCTAAAATCTTTACAATATGTCTTGTAGATAAAATGGCCGACGTTGTCCTCAACTTCAACGCGTTCCTAGAGAAAACCAAGCTGAAAGACAATGGCAGCAACTATACGGACTGGGTCCGGAACCTGAGGATCATCCTCATAGCTGCCAAGAAAGATTATGTCCTACTAGCACCGCTAGGTGACACACCCATCCCACAGAACCAAGACGTTATGAACGCTTGGCAGACACGTGCTGATGATTACTCCCTCGTTCAGTGTGGCATGCTTTACAGCTTAGAACCAGGGCTCCAAAAGCGTTTTGAGCGACACGGAGCATATGAGATGTTCAAAGAGCTGAAAATGGTTTTCCAAGCTCATGCCCGGGTCGAGAGATATGAAGTCTCCGACAAGTTCTTCAGCTGTAAGATGGAGGAAAATAGTTCTGTCAGTGAGCACATACTCACTATGTCTGGGTTACATAACCGCTTGACCCAGCTGGGAGTTAATCTCCCGGATGACGCAGTCATTGACAGAATCCTCCAGTCGCTTCCACCAAGCTACAAGATCTTTGTGATGAACTTCAATATGCAGGGGATGGAAAAGACCATTCCTAAAGTATTTGCAATGCCGAAATCAGCAGAGGTAGAAGTCAAAAAGGACCATCAAGTGTTGATGGTGAATAAAACCACTAAGTTCAAGAAAGGCAAGGGTAAGAAGAACTTCAAGAAGGACGGCAAGGGAGTTGCCGTGCCCGGTAAGCAAGCTGTCGGGAAGAAGCCAAAGAATGGACCCAAGCCCGAGACTGAGTGTTTTTATTGCAAGGGAAGTGGTCACTGGAAGCGGAACTGCCCCAAATACTTAGCGGACAATAAGGCCGACAAAACGAAAGGTATATGTGATATACATGTAATTGATGTGTACCTTACCAGCACTCATAGTAGCTCCTGGTTATTTGATACCGGTGCAGTTGCTCACATTTGTAACTCAAAGCAGGAGCTGCGGAATAAACGAAGACTGGCGAAGGACGAGGTGACGATGCGCGTCGGGAATGGTTCCAAGGTTGATGTGATCGCCGTCGGCACGCTACCTCTACATTTACCCACGGGATTAGTTTTAAACCTCAATAATTGTTATTTAGTACCATCTTTGAGCATGAACATTGTATCAGGATCTCGTTTAATTCGAGATGGCTACTCATTTAAATCCGAGAATAATGGTTGTTCTATTTATATGAGAGATATGTTTTATGGTCATGCTCCTATGGTGAATGTTTTATTCTTAATGAATCTCGAGCGTAATACTACACATATTCATAGTGTGAATACCAAAAGATGTAAGGTTGATAATGATAGTCCCACATATTTGTGGCACTGCCGCCTTGGTCACATAGGTGTCAAACGCATGAAGAAGCTCCATGCAGATGGACTTTTAGAGTCTCTTGATTACGAATCATTTGACACGTGCGAACCATGCCTCATGGGTAAGATGACCAAGACTCCGTTCTCAGGAACAATGGAGCAAGCAACCAACCTATTGGAAATCATACATACTGATGTGTGCGGTCCAATGAGTGTTGAGGCTCGTGGTGGCTATCGTTATGTTCTCACCCTCACTAATGACTTGAGTAGATATGGGTATATCTACTTAATGAAACACAAGTCTGAAACCTTTGAAAAGTTCAAGGAATTTCAGAGTGAGGTTGAGAATCAACGTGATAGAAAAATCAAGTTTTTGCGATCAGATCGTGGAGGAGAATACTTGAGTCACGAATTTGGTACACACTTAAGAAAATAGTTTCACAACTCACGCCGCCTGGAACACCTCAGCGTAATGGTGTGTCCGAACGTCGTAATCGCACTCTATTGGATATGGTGCGATCTATGATGTCTCTTACCGATTTACCGCTGTCATTTTGGGGCTATGCTTTAGAGACTGCCACATTCACTTTAAATAGGGCTCCGTCGAAATCCGTTGAGACGACACCGTATGAATTATGGTTTGGGAAGAAGCCTAAGCTGTCGTTTCTAAAAGTTTGGGGATGCGATGCTTATGTCAAGAAACTTCAACCTGAAAAGCTCGAACCCAAGTCGGAAAAATGCGTCTTCATAGGATACCCTAAAGAAACTATTGGGTATACCTTCTACCTCAGATCCGAAGGCAAGATCTTTGTTGCCAAGAATGGATCCTTTCTAGAGAAGGAGTTTCTCTCGAAAGAATTAAGTGGGAGGAAAGTAGAACTTGATGAAGTATTACCTCTTGAACCGGAAAGTGGCGCAACTCAGGAAAATGTTCCTATGGTGCCTGCACCAATTAGAGAGGAAGTTAATGATGATGATCAAGATACTTCTGATCAAGCTCCTACTGAACTTTGAAGGTCCACAAGGACACGTTCCGCACCAGAGTGGTACGGCAACCCTGTCTTGGAAATCATGTTGTTAGACAACGGTGAACCTTCGAACTATGAAGAAGCGATGGCGGGCCCGGATTCCGACAAATGGCTGGAAGCCATGAAATCCGAGATAGGATCCATGTATGAAAACGAAGTATGGACTTTGACTGACTTGCCCGATGATCGGCGAGCCATAGAAAATAAATGGATCTTTAAGAAGAAGACAGACGCGGATGGTAATGTGACCATCTATAAAGCTAGGCTTGTCGCTAAGGGTTATCGACAAGTTCAAGGGGTTGACTACGATGAGACATTCTCTCCCGTAGCAAAGCTGAAGTCCGTCTGAATCATGTTAGCAATTGCCGCATACTATGATTATGAGATATGGCAGATGGACGTCAAAACGGCATTCCTTAACGGTTATCTTAAGGAAGAACTGTATATGATGCAGCCGGAAGGTTTTGTCAATCCTACAAATGCTGACAAGGTGTGCAAGCTCCAACGCTCGATTTATGGGCTGGTGCAAGCATCTCGGAGTTGGAACATTCGCTTTGATGAGATGATCAAAGCGTTTGGGTTTATGCAGACTTATGGAGAAGCCTGCGTTTACAAGAAAGTGAGTGGGAGCTCTGTAGCATTTCTCATATTATATGTAGATGACATACTTTTGATGGGAAATGATATAGAGCTTTTGGACAGCATTAAGGCCTACTTGAATAAGAGTTTTTCAATGAAGGACCTTGGAGAGGCTGCTTATATATTAGGCATCAAGATCTATAGAGATAGATCAAGACGCCTCATAGGTCTTTCACAAAGCACATTCCTTGATAAGATATTGAAGAAGTTCAATATGGATTAGTCTAAGAAGGGGTTCTTGCCTGTGTTGCAAGGTGTGAAATTGAGCTCAGCTCAATGTCCGACCACGACAGAAGATATAGAAGAGATGAGTGTCATCCCCTATGCCTCAGCCATAGGTTCTATTATGTATGCCATGCTATGTACCAGACCTGATGTAAACCTTGCCGTAAGTTTGGTAGGTAGGTACCAAAGTAATCCCGGCAAGGAACACTGGACAGCGGTCAAGAATATCCTGAAGTACCTGAAAAGGACTAAGGAAATGTTTCTCGTATATGGGGGTGACGAGGAGCTCGTCCTAAAGGGTTACGTCGACGCTAGCTTCGACACAGATCTGGATGACTCTAAGTCACAAACAGGATACGTATATATTTTGAATGGTGGGGCAGTAAGCTGGTGCAGTTGCAAGCAAAGCGTTGTGGCGGGATATACATGTGAAGCGGAGTACATGGCAGCCTCGGAGGCAGCACACGAAGCAGTCTGGGTGAAGGAGTTCATTACCGACCTAGGAGTCATACCCAACGCGTCGGGCCCGATGACTCTCTTCTGTGACAACACTGGAGCTATTGCCCTTGCCAAGGAGCCCAGGTTTCACAGGAAGACCAGGCATATCAAGCGTCGCTTCAACTCCATTCGTGAAAGTGTTCAAAATGGAGACATAGAGATTTGTAAAGTACATACGGACCTGAATGTAGCAGATCCATTGACTAAACCTCTCCCTAGAGCAAAACATGATCAACACCAGAATTCCATGGGTGTTCGATTCATCACAATGTAACTAGATGATTGACTCTAGTGCAAGTGGGCTGTTGGAAATATGCCCTAGAGGCAATAATAAAATGGTTATTATTATATTTCCTTGTTCATGATAATTGTCTTTTATTCATGCTATAATTGTATTATCCGGAAATCGTAAATACATGTGTGAATACATAGACCATAATGTGTCCCTAGTGAGCCTCTAGTTGACTAGCTCGTTGATCAACAGATAGTCATGGTTTCCTGGCTATGGACATGGGGATGTCATTGATAACGGGATCACATCATTATGAGAATGATGTGATGGACAAGACCCAATCCTAAACATAGCACAAAGATCGTATAGTTCGTTTGCTAGAGTTTTCCAATGTCAAGTATCTTTTCCTTAGACCATGAGATCGTGTAACTCCCGGATACCGTAGGAGTGCTCTAGGTATACCAAACGTCACAACGTAATTGGGTGACTATAAAGGTATACTACGGGTATCTCCGAAAGTGTCTGTTGGGTTGACACGGATCAAGACTGGGATTTGTCACTCCGTATGACGGAGAGGTATCTCTGGGCCCACTCGGTAATGCATCATCATAATGAGCTCAAAGTGACCAAGTGTCTGGTCACGGGATCATGCATTACGGTACGAGTAAAGTGACTTGCCGGTAACGAGATTGAATGAGGTATTGGGATACCGACGATCGAATCTCGGGCAAGTAACGTACCGATTGAAAAAGAGAATTGTATACGGGGTTGCTTGAATCCTCGACATCGTGGTTCATCCGATGAGATCATTGAGGAGCATGTGGGAGCCAACATGGGTATCCATATCCCGCTGTTGGTTATTGACCGGAGAGCCATCTCGGTCATGTCTACATGTCTCCCGAACCCGGGTCTACACACTTAAGGTTCGGTGACGCTAGGGTTGTAGAGATATGAATATGCAGTAACCCGAAAGTTGTTCGGAGTCCCGGATGAGATCCTGGACGTCACGAGGAGTTCCGGAATGGTCCGGAGGTGAAGAATTATATATAGGAAGTGCAGTTTCGGCCATCGGGAGAGTTTCGGGGTCACCGGTATTGTACTGGGACCACCGGAAGGGTCCCGGGGGTCCACCGGGTGGGGGCACCCATCCTGGAGGTCCCCATGGGCCAAAGTGGGGAGGGGAACCAGCCCATAGTGGGCTGGTGCGCCCCCTAGGCCCACCCCATGCGCCTAGGGTTGGAACCCTAGGGGTGGGGGGCGCCCCACCTGGCTTGGGGACTACTCCACCCTTGGCCGCCGCCCCTCCTAGGAGATCCCATCTCCTAGGGCCGGCGCCCCCCCTAGGGGAGCCTATATAAAGGGGGGAGGGAGGGGGCAGAAGCACCCTTGTGTCTTGGCGCCTCCCTCTCCCCTGCTACACCTTTCCCTCTCGCAGTCTAACGGCGAAGCCCTGCTGCGGTGACGCCCTGCATCCACCACCACGCCGTCGTGCTGCTGGATCTTCATCAACCTCTCCTCCCCCCTTGCTGGATCAAGAAGGAGGAGACGTCACGCTGACCGTACGTGTGTTGAACACGGAGGTGCCGTCCGTTCGGCGCTAGGATCTCCGGTGATTTGGATCACGTCGAGTACGACTTCCTCATCCCCGCCCTTGAACGCTTCCACGCGTGATCTACAAATGTATGTAGATGCAATCTGATCACTCGTTGCTAGATGAACTCATAGATGGATCTTGGTGAAACCGTAGGAAATTTTTTGTTTTCTGCAACGTTCCCCAACAGCCTCGCCGTCGTCCACCGCCCTGGTGCTCTCGGCGCGGCGTGGTCAATATGGTCAAGGAACGACTTCCACCGGACGTGGACTGTACGTGGAGAGGCTGACAGCTGGGTCCACGGCGACAGCAAGGAAGTTCCTCCTTATTACACGGAAAATAATGATTCCTCCACCTGACAGCAGGGACTCACCGGACGGGCCACTGTATTTCACGAAAAAAAACGTTTCCCCCCTGACTGCTGGGACCCACCAGCTAAACCTTCGCATGCAAGGAAGTTCGTCCGGGAACAAAAAAACGATTCGCCCCCCTGACTGCTGGGACCCACCAGCTACATCTTCGCACGCAAGGAAGTGCGTCCAAGCAAAAAAACCAAAACGATTCGCCCCCCTAACTGCTGGGACCCACCAGCTACATCTTCGCAGGCAAGGAAGTGCCTGACAGTCAGGACCCACCTGGTCGAAGCGTACGTAGCATTGTCATTCTGGTCGCGAACGTGTACGTACATATATACTGGTCGATGTAGAGGCGCACACGTGTCATAGTAGAGGCGCGTACGTGTCGTAGTAGAGGCGCGCACATAGCTGTAGGGGAACGTAGCAGAAATTCAAAATTTTCCAACGTGTCACCAAGATCTATCTATGGAGAAACCAGCAACGAGGGGAAGGAGAGTGCATCTACATACCCTTGTAGATCGCTAAGCGGAAGCGTTCAAGAGAACGGGGTTGAAGGAGTCGTACTCGTCGTGATCCAAATCACCGGAGATCCTAGTGCCGAACGGACGGCACCTCCGCGTTCAACACACGTACAGCCCGGTGACGTCTCCCATGCCTTGATCCAGCAAGGAGAGAGGGAGAGGTTGAGGAAGACTCCATCCAGCAGCAGCACAACGGCGTGGTGGTGGTGGAGGAGCGTGGTACTCCAGCAGGGCTTCGCCAAGCACCGCAAGAGACGAGGAGGGAGAGGGGTAGGGCTGCGCCAAGAAGGAGAGGAACTCGTGTGTCTTGGAGCCTCCAATACCTCAAGTATATATAGGGGAAGGGGAGAGGCTGCGCCCCCACCTAGGGTTCCCTCCCTAGGGGTGGCGGCAGCCCCCAGATCCCATCTGGGTGGCGGCCACAAGGGGGAGAGGGGGAGGCGCACCTGGGGTGGGCCTTAGGGCCCATCTGCCCTAGGGTTTGCCCCCCTTCCCTCTTGGAGGCGCCTTGGGCCTTGGTGGGGGGCGCACCAGCCCACCTGGGGCTGGTCCCCTCCCACACATGGCCCATGCAGCCCTCCGGGGCTGGTGGCCCCACTTGGTGGACCCCCGGACCCCTCTGGTGGTCCCGGTACACTACCGGTAAAACCCGAAACTTTTCCGGTGACCAAAACAGGACTTCCCATATATAAACCTTTACCTCCGGACCATTCCGGAACTCCTAGTGACATCCGGGATCTCATCCGGGACTCCGAACAACATTCGGTAACCACATACAAACTTCCTTTATAACCCTAGCGTCATCCAACCTTAAGTGTGTAGACCCTACGGGTTCGGGAACCATGCAGACATGACCGAGACGTTCTCCGGTCAATAACCAACAGCGGGATCTGGATACCCATGTTGGTTCCCACATGTTCCATGATGATCTCATCGGATGAACCACGATGTCGAGGATTCGATCAATCCCGTATACAATTCCCTTTGTCTAGCGGTATTTTACTTGCCTGAGATTCGATCATCGATATCCCAATACCTCATTCAATCTCGTTACCGGCAAGTCACTTTACTCGTACCGTAATGCATGATCCCGTGACCAGACACTTGGTCACTTTGAGCTCATTATGATGATGCATTACCGAGTGGGCCCAGAGATACCTCTCCGTCGCACGGAGTGACAAATCCCAGTCTCGATTCGTGCCAACCCAACAGACACTTTCGGAGATACCCGTAGTGCACCTTTATAGCCACCCAGTTACGTTGTGACGTTTGGCACACCCAAAGTATTCCTACGGTATCCGGGAGTCGCACAATCTCATGGTCTAAGGAAATGATACTTGACATTAGAAAAGCTTTAGCATGCAAACTACATGATCTTGTGCTATGCTTAGGATTGGGTCTTGTCCATCACATCATTCTTCTAATGATGTGATCCCGTTATCAATGACATCCAATGTCCATGGTCAGGAAACCGTAACCATCTATTGATCAACGAGCTAGTCAACTAGATTCTTACTAGGGACATGGTGTTGTCTATGTATCCACACATGTATCTGAGTTTCCTATCAATAAAATTCTAGGATGGATAATAAACGATTATCATGAACAAGGAAATATAATAATAACTAATTTATTATTGCCTCTAGGGCATATTTCCAACAGTCTCCCACTTGCACTAGAGTCAATAATCTAGTTCACATCGCCATGTGATTAACACTCACAGGTCACATCGCCATGTGACCAACATCCAAAGAGTTTACTAGTGTCACTAAACTTGTTCACATCATCATGTGATTAAGACTCAATGAGTTCTGGGGTTTGATCATGTTTTGCTTGTGAGAGAGGTTTTAGTCAACGGGTCTGCAACAATCAGATCCGTATGTACTTTGCAAATCTCTAGGTCATATTATAAATGCTGCTTCCATGCTCCACTTGGAGCTATTCCAAATGGTTGCTCCACTGTACGTATCCGGTTTGCTACTCAGAGTCATTCGGATAGGTGTTAAAGCTTGCATCGATGTAACCCTTTACGCCGAACTCTTTATCACCTCCATAATCGAGAAACATGTCCTTATTCCTCTAAGGATAATTTAGACCGCTATCTGGTGATCTACTCCTAGATTACCTTTGTACCCTCTTGCCAAATATGCGGCAAGGCACACATCAGGTGCGGTACTCAGCATGGCATACCGTATAGAGCCTATGACAAAAGCATAGGGGACGACATTCGTCCTTTCTCTTTCTTCTACCGTGGTCGAGCTTTAAGTCTTAACTTCACACCTTACAACTCAGGCAAGAACTCCTTCCTTGACTGATCCATCTTGAACACCTTCAAGATCATGTCAAGGTATGTGCTCATTTGAAAGTACCATTTAGCGTTTTTGATCTATCCTCATAGATCTTGATGCTCAATGTTCAAGTAGCCTAATCCAGGTTTTCTATTGAAAAACACTTTTCAAATAACCCTATATGCTTTCCAGAAATTCTACATCATTTCTGATCCACAATATGTCAACAACATATACTCATCAGAAATTCTATAGTGCTCCCACTCACTTCTTTGGAAATACAAGTTTCTCATAAACTTTGTATAAACCCAAAATCTTTGATCATCTCATCAAAGCGTACATTCCAACTCCGAGATGCTTACTCCAGTCCTTAGAAGGATCGCTGGAGTTAGCATACCTTTTAGCATCCTTAGGATCGACAAAACCTTTCTGATTGTATCGCATACAACCTTTCCTTACGAAAACTGGTAAGGAAACTCGTTTTGACATCCATCTGCCAGATTACATAAATGCAGCTAATGCTAACATGATTCTGACGGACTTAAGCATTGCTACGGATGAGAAGATCTCATCGTAGTCAACTCCTTGAACTTGTGAAAAACTCTTCGACACAAGTCGAGCTTCATAGACGGTGACATTACCGTCTACGTCCGTCTTCTTCTTAAAGATCCATTTATCTCAATGGCTTGCCGATCATTGGGAAAGTCCACCAAAGTCCATGCTTTGTTCTGATA
This sequence comes from Triticum urartu, assembly GCF_003073215.2. Classification (NCBI taxonomy): domain Eukaryota; kingdom Viridiplantae; phylum Streptophyta; class Magnoliopsida; order Poales; family Poaceae; genus Triticum; species Triticum urartu. The sequence continues at coordinate 104,638,127 of NC_053022.1, forward strand.
CATGGATCCTATCTCGGATTTCATGGCTTCTAACCATTTGTCGGAATTCAGGCCCACCATTGCTTCTCCATAGCTCGTAGGTTCATTGTTGTCTAGCAACATGACTTCCAAGACAGGATTACGTACCACTCTAAAGTAGTATGCATCCTTGTCATCCCACGAGGTTTGGTAGTGACTTGATCTGAAGTTTCATGATCACTATCATAAGCTTCTACTTCAATTGGTGTAGGTGCCATAGGAACAACTCCCTGTGCCCTGCCACACACTAGTTGAAGAGACGGTTCAATAACCTCATCAAGTCTCCACCATCCTCCCACTCAATTCTTTCGAGAGAAACTTTTCCTCGAGAAAGGACCCGATTCTAGAAACAATCCCTTATTGCTTTTGGATCTGAGACAGGAGGTATACCCAACTGTTTTTGGGTGTCCTATGAAGATGCATTTATCCGCTTTGGGTTCGAGCTTATCAGCTTGAAACTTTTTCACATAAGTGTTGCAGCCCCAAACTTTTAAGAAATGACAGCTTAGGTTTCTCTAAACCATAGTTCATACGGTGTCATCTCATCGGAATTACGTGATGCCCTATTTAAAGTTAATGTGGTTGTCTCCAATGCCTAACCCATAAACTATTGTGGTAATTCGATAAGAGACATCATGGTATGCATCATATCCAATAGGGTGCAGTTATGATGTTCTGACACACCATCACACTATGGTGTTCCAGGCTGTATTAGTTGTGAAACAATTTCCACAATGTCTTAATTCTGTGCCAAACTCGTAATTCAGATATTCATCTCCATGATCATATCATAGACATTTTATCCTCTTGTCATGACGATCTCTCACCTTCACCCTGAAATTACTTGAACCTTTCAATAATTCAGACTCGTGATTCATCAAGTAAATATACTCAACATCTACTCAAATCATCTGTGAAGTAAGAACATAATGATATCCACTACACGCCTCAGCACTCATTGGACTGCACACATCAAAATGTATTACTTCCAACAAGTTGCTTTCTAGTTCCATTTTAATGAAAACGAGGCTTTCAGTCATCTTGCCCATGTGGTATGATTTGCATGTCTCAAGTGATTCAAAATCAAGTGAGTCCAAACGGTCCATTTGCATGGAGTTTCTTCATGCATATACACCAATAGACATGGTTCGCATGTCTCAAACTTTTCAAAACGAGTGAGCCCAAAGATCCATCAACATGGAGCTTCTTCATGCGTTTTATACCTATATGACTTACGTGGCAGTGCCACAAGTAGGTGGTACTATCATTACTATCTTATATCTTTTGGCATGAACATGTGTATCACTACGATCGAGATTCAATAAACCATTCATTTTAGGTGCAAGACCATTGAAGGTATTATTCAAATAAACAGAGTAACCATTATTCTCCTTAAATAAATAACCATATTGCGATAGACATAATCCAATCATGTCTATGCTCAAACACCAATCTCGATGGTAGAGGGAGCGTGCGATGCTTGATCACATCAAGCTTGGAAAAACTTCCAACGCATATTGCCAGCTCACCTTTAGCTAGTCTCCATTTACTCCGCAGCCTTTTATTTCGAGTTTACTAACATTTAGCAACCGAACCGGTATCTAATACCATGGTGCTACTAGGAGTACTAGTAAAGTACACATTAACACAATGTATATCCAATATACTTTTATCGACCTTGCCAGCCTTCTCATCTACCAAGTATCTAGGGTAATTCTGCTCCAGTGGCTGTTCCCCTTATTACAGAAGCACTTAGTCTCGGGTTTGGGTTCAACCTTGGGTTTCTTCACTAGAGCAGCAGCTGATTTGCTGTTTCATGAAGTATCCCTTTTTGCCCTTGCCCTTCTTGAAACTAGTGGTTTCACCAACCATCAACAATTGATGCTCCTTCTTGATTTCTACTTTTGTGGTGTCAAACATCACGAATATCTCAAGGATCATCATATATGTCCCTGATATATTATAGTTCATCACGAAGCTCTAGCAGCTCGGTGGCAATGACTTTGGAAAAACATCACTATCTCATCTGGAAGATTAACTCCCACTCAATTCAAGTGATTGTGGTACTCAGACAATCTGAGCACAAGCTCAACAATTGATCTTTTCTCCCTTAGTTTGCAGGCTAAGAAAATCATCGGAGGTCTTATACCTCTTGACGTGGGCACGAGCCTGAAATCCCAATTTCAGCCCTCGAAACATCTCGTATGTTTAGCGACGTTTCAAAACGTCTTCGGTGCCTCAACTCTAAATAGTTTAACTGAACTATCACGTAGTTATCAAAATGTGTATGTCTGATGTTTGCAACATCCACAGACAACGTTCGAGGTTAAGCACACTGAGCGGTGCATTAAGGACATAAGCCTTCTATGAAGCAATGAGGACAATCCTCAGTTTACGGACCTAGTCCGCATAATTGCTACTATCAACTTTCAACTATATTTTCTCTAGGAACATATCTAAACAGTGGAACTAAAGCGCGAGCTTACGACATAATTTGCAAAGATCTTTTGACTATGTTCAGGATAATTAAGTTCATCTTATGAACTCCCACTCAGATAGACATCCCTCCAGTCATCTAAGTGATTACATGATCCGAGTCAACTAGGCCGTGTCCGATCATCACGTGAGACGGACTAGTCAACATCGGTGAACATCTTCATGTTGATCGTATCTACCATACGACTCATGCTCAACCTTTCGGTCTCTTGTGTTCCGAGGACATGTCTGTACATGCTAGGCTCGTCAAGTCAACCTAAGTGTTTCGCGTGTGTAAATCTGTCTTACACCCGTTGTATGTGAACGTTAGAATCTATCACACCCGATCATCACGTGGTGCTTCGAAACAACGAACTGTCGCAATGGTGCACAGTTAGGGGGAACACTTTCTTGAAATTATTATGAGGGATCATCTTATTTACTACCGTCGTTCTAAGTAAACAAGATGCAAAAACATGATAAACATCACATGCAATCAAATAGTGACATGATATGGCCAATATCATATTGCTCCTTTTGATCTCCATCTTCGGGGCTCCATGATCATCTTGTCACCGGCATGACACCATGATCTCCATCATCATGATCTCCATCATCGTGTCTCCATGAAGTTGCTCGCCAACTATTACTTCTACTACTATGGCTAACACATTTAGCAATAAAGTAAAGTAATTTACATGGCGTTTCTCAATGACACGCAGGTCATACAATAAATAAAGACAACTCTTATGGCTCCTGCCGGTTGTCATACTCATCGACATGCAAGTCGTGATTCCTATTACAAGAACATGATCAATCTCATACATCACATATCATTCATCACATTCTTCTTGGCCATATCACATCACATAGCATACCCTGCAAAAACAAGTTAGACGTCCTCTAATTGTTGTTTGCATGTTTTACGTGGCTGCTATGGGTTTCTAGCAAGAACGTTTCTTACCTACGCAAAAACCACAACGTGATATGCCAATTGCTATTTACCCTTCATAAGGAACCTTTTCATCGAATCCGATCCGACTAAAGTGGGAGAGACAGACACCCGCTAGCCACCTTATGCAACTAGTGCATGTCAGTCGGTGGAACCAGTCTCACGTAAGAGTACGTGTAAGGTCGGTCCGGGCCGCTTCATCCCACAATGCCGCCGAATCAAGATTGGACTAGTAACGGTAAGCATATTGAACAAAATCAACGCCCACAACTACTTTGTGTTCTACTCATGCATAGAAACTATGCATAGACCTAGCTCATGATGCCACTGTAGGGGAACGTAGCAGAAATTCAAAATTTTCCTACGTGTCACCAAGATCTATCTATGGAGAAACCAGCAACGAGGGGAAGGAGAGTGCATCTACATACCCTTGTAGATCACTAAGCGGAAGCGTTCAAGAGAACGGGGTTGAAGGAGTCGTACTTGTCGTGATCCAAATCACCGGAGATCCTAGTACCGAACGGACGGCACCTCCGCGTTCAACACACGTACAGCCCGGTGACGTCTCCCATGCCTTGATCCAGCAAGGAGAGAGGGAGAGGTTGAGGAAGACTCCATCCAGCAGCAGCACAACGGCGTGGTGGTGGTGGTGGAGGAGTGTGGTACTCCAGCAGGGCTTCGCCAAGCACCGCAAGAGACGAGGAGGGAGAGGGGTAGGGCTGCACCAAGAAGGAGAGGAACTCGTGTGTCTTGGAGCCTCCAATACCTCAAGTATATATAGGGGAAGGGGAGGGGCTGTGCCCCCACCTAGGGTTCCCTCCCTAGGGGTCGCGGCAGCCCCCAGATCCCATCTGGGTGGCGGCCACAAGGGGGAGAGGGGGAGGCGCACCTGGGGTGGGCCTTAGGGCCCATCTGCCCTAGGGTTTGCCCCCCTTCCCTCTTGGAGGCACCTTGGGCCTTGGTGGGGGGCGCACCAGCCCACCTGGGGCTGGTCCCCTCCCACACTTGGCCCATGCAGCCCTCTGGGGCTGGTGGCCCCACTTGGTGGACCCCCGGACCCCTCCGGTGGTCCCGGTACACTACCGGTAAAACCCGAAACTTTTCCGGTGACCAAAACAGGACTTCCCATATATAAATCTTTACCTCCGGACCATTCCGGAACTCCTCGTGATGTCCGGGATCTCATCCGGGACTCCGAACAACATTCGGTAACCACATACAAACTTCCTTTATAACCCTAGCGTCATCGAACCTTAAGTGTGTAGACCCTATGGGTTCGGGAACCATGCAGACATGACCGAGACGTTCTCCGGTCAATAACCAACAGCGGGATCTGGATACCCATGTTGGTTCCCACATGTTCCACGATGATCTCATCGGATGAACCACGATGTCGAGGATTCGATCAATCCCGTATACAATTCCCTTTGTCTAGCGGTATTGTACTTGCCCGAGATTCGATCGTCGGTATCCCGATACCTTGTTCAATCTCGTTACCGGCAAGTCTCTTTACTCATTCCGTAACACATCATCCCGTGATCAACTCCTTGATCACATTGTGCACCTTATGATGATGTCCTACCGAGTGGGCCCAGAGATACCTCTCCGTCACACGGAGTGACAAATCCTAGTCTCGATTCGTGCCAACCCAACAGACACTTTCGGAGATACCCGTAGTGCACCTTTATAGCCACCCAGTTACATTGTGATGTTTGGCACACCCAAAGTATTCCTACGGTATCCGGGAGTTGCACAATCTCATGGTCTAAGGAAATGATACTTGACATTAGAAAAGCTTTAGCATGCGAACTACACGATCTTGTGCTATGCTTAGGATTGGGTCTTGTCCATCACATCATTCTTCTAATGATGTGATCCCGTTATCAATGACATCCAATGTCCATGGTCAAGAAACCGTAACCATCTATTGATCAACGAGCTAGTCAACTAGATGCTTACTAGGGACATGGTGTTGTCTATGTATCCACACATGTATCTGAGTTTCCTATCAATACAATTCTAGCATGGATAATAAACGATTATCATGAAGAAGGAAATATAATAATAACTAATTTATTATTGCCTCTAGGGCATATTTCCAACAATAGCATGTACACGTACGTACAGCGGCCAGGGTGCAAGAAAGAAAATACGGCCACATACATACATAGGGGCAGGGTCTCGAACGCCTACACACGCATACATACGGCGAGGGCTCGTGTACATGGCTGGGTCGGAACGGAGAAACAGCGTCATCGTCGTGTTCATGGGGAGGCAACGGAATGCGTCGTGTTCATGGGGAGGCAACGGAATGCGTCGTGTTCATGGGGAGGGGTGTGGCGTACCGCAAAACGGAGGAAACGGACCTCCTACGGTTGAAATGGGGGTCCTATTGATCGAGAGGAGTGTGGCGTACCACAAAACGGAGGAAACGGACCTCCTATGGTCGAAACAGGGGTCATGTTGATCGGGAGGGGTGTGGAGTACCGCAAAACGGAGGAAACGAACCTCTTACGGTCGAAACGGGGGTCCTGTTGATCGGGAGGGGTGTGGCGTACCGCAAAAAGGACGAAACGGACCTCCTACGGTCGAAACGGGGGTCCTGTTGATCGGGAGGGGTGTGGCGTACCGCAAAACGGACGAAACGGGCCTCTTACGGTCCAAACGGGGGTCCTGTTCATCGGGAGGGGTGTGGCGTACCGCAAAACGGGACTCCACAGGATACTGTCCATCTCCACCGTCGACCTCCTCCAGCCTCCACTGGCTACCGTCGACCTCCTCCAGCCTCCACGGGCTCCTGTTCATCCAGCCTCCACCGTGTGCTACTCCACCGGCTACTGTTCAACCACCCCTCCACCATCTACTGTTCATCCAGCCCTCCACACCACGGGGTCCTGTTCAACCACCCCTCCACGGGCACACCTCCACCGTCTACTGTTCATCCAGCCCTCCACACCACGGGGTCCTGTTCATCCAGAGGCAACGCCACCGCTCACTGTTCATCCAACCCCCCCCCCCCCCCCGCAACGCTCACTGTTCATCCAATCGATCAGCTTCAGTTAGCAGCAGTAGCGAAGGAATCGCTCGATCGGGTTCAGTTAACAGCCATCGATCGATCGCTCGGGTTCAGTAACGCGTAGCCTGCAGTGCAATCGCTCGGGTTCAGTTAGAGCCCAACGCCTCGCTCGGGTTCAGTTAGAGCCAACGCCTCACACACACATGCGTACGTGTACGAGAGAAACGCGCATCGCTCGGCCCCCGACCTCCCACCGTAACCGGGAACTCCCCGAAATTTTCCTCGCCCTCGCTTCTACCACGGTTTTTTCCGTCATGGACGGCCCAAAGAATGTCATGCAGCTGCGTCTCCGGCCCGCCCAGGTCGAAAAGCCCATTTTCTGCCATGATTTTTTGTCATAGAAGTAGGAGCCCACACATCTATGATGATACCGGGTTTTGTCACAATTATCGTCATAGAAGTGTCATATGTATGACAGAAAAAAATTCGTTCGGCCCAAAATGTCATGGATGTGTCTTTTTTTTGTAGTGCATCGTCCAATATATCAGTCTTTACCTCTCAACCATTTTGAGACTCCTCGTCATGTCTGCGATGTCATCCGGGACTCCGAACAAACCTAGGTCACCAAAACACATAACTCATAATACAAATCGCCCTCGAACGTTAAGTGTGCGGACCCTACGGGTTCGAGAACTATGTAGACATGACCGAGACATATCTCCGGTCAATAACCAACAGTGGAACCTGGATGCTCATATTGGTTCGTACATATTCCACGAAGATCTTTATCGGTCAAACCGCAATGACAACATACATTATTCCCTTTGTCATCAGTATGTTACTTTGCCCGAGATTCGATCGTCGGTATCTTCATACCTAGTTCAATCTCGTTATCGGCAAGTCTCTTTACTCGTTCTGTAATGCATCATCCCGCAACTAACTTATTAGTCACATTGCTTGCAAGGCTTATTGTGATGTGCATTATCCAGAGGGCCCAGAGATACTTCTCCGATACTCGGAGTGACAAATCCTAATCTTGATCTGTGCCAACCCAACAAACACCTTCAGAGACACCTATAGAGCATCTTTATAATCACCTAGTTATGTTGTGATGTTTGATAGCACACAACATGTTCCTCCGGTATTCGGGAGTTGCATAATCTCATAGTCAAAGGAATATGTATAAGTCATGAAGAAAGCAATAGCAATAAAACTTAACGATCTTTATGCTAAGCTAATAGATGGGTCTTCTCCATCACATCATTCTCCTAATGATGTGATCCCGTTCATCAAATGACAAAACATGTCTATGGTCAGGAAACTAACCATCTTTGATTAACGAGCTAGTCAAGCAGAAGCATACTAGGGACACTTTGTTTTGTCTATGTATTCACACATGTATCAAGTTTCCGGTTAATACAATTCTAGCATGAATAGTAAACATTTACCTTGATATAAGGAAATATAAATAACAACTTTATTATTGCCTCTAGGGCATATTTCCTTCAATATGTGATTTGTGAAAGTCCTATCAAGCGTCTTGATCTATCTCTATAAATCTTGATGCCCAATATATAAGCAGCTTCACCGAGGTCTTTCATTGAAAAATTCTTATTCAAGTATCCTTTTATGCTATCCAGAAATTTTATCATTCCAATCAACAACATGTCATCCACATATAATATCAGAAATGCTACAGAGCTCCCACTCACTTTCTTGTAAATACAAGCTTCACCGTAAGTCTGTATAAAACCATATGCTTTGATCACCTCATCAAAACATATATTCCAACTCCGAGATGCTTGCACCAGTCCATAGATGGATCGCTGGAGCTTGCACACTTTGTTAGCACCTTTAGGATCGACAAAACCTTCTGGTTGCATCATACACAACTCTTCTTTAGGAAATCCATTAAGGAATGCAGTTTTGACGTCCATTTGCCAAATTTCATAATTATAAAATGCGGCAATTGCTAACATGATTCGGACTGACTTAAGCATCTCTATGGGTGAGAAGGTCTCATTCGTAGTCAACCCCTTGAAGTTACCGAAAACCTTTTGCGACAAGTCGAGCTTTGTAAATGGTGTCATTACCATCAGCGTCTGTCTTCTTCTTGAAGATACATTTATTCTCAATGGCTTGTCGATCATTGGGCAAGCCCACCAAAGTCCACACTTTGTTCTCAACTTCTCATACATGGATCCTATCTTAGATTTCATGGCCTCAAGCCAATTATCGGAATCTGGGCTCATCTTAGCTTCTTCATAGTTCGTAGGTTTGTCTTGGTCTAGTAACATGACTTCCAGGACATGATTACCATACCACTCTGGTGCAGAATGTGCTCTGTTCGACCTACAAGGTCCAGTAGTAACTTGATCCGAAGTTTCATGATCATCATCATTAACTTCCTCTCTAGTTGGTGTAGGCATCACGGGAATGGATCTCTCGGATGTGCTAGTTTCCTAATTGAGAGAAGGTACAATTACCTCATCTAGTTCTACTTTCCTCCCACTCACTTCTTTCGAGAGAAACTCCTTCTCTAGAAATTTTCCATTCTCGGCAACAAAGATCTTGCCTTCGGGTCTGTGGTAGAAGGTGTACCCAATTGTTTCCTTAGGGTATCCTATGAAGGCACACTTCTCCGATCTGGGTTCGAGCTTATCGGGCTGAAGCCTTTTGACATAAGTGTCGCCACCCCAAACTTTAAGAAACAATAGCTTAGGTTTCTTGCCAAACTATAGTTCATGCGGTGTCATCTCAACAGATTTAGATGGTGCCCTATTTAACGTGAATGCGGTTGTCTCTAATGCATAACCCCAAAACGATAGTGGTAAATCGGTAAGAGACATCATAGAATGCACCATATCCAATAAAGTACGGTTACGATGTTCGGATACACCATTACGCTATGGTCCAGGTGGCGTGAGTTGTGAAACAATTCCACATTGTTTTAAATGAAGGCCAAACTCGTAACTCAAATATTCGGTTCCAGATCATATCATAGAAACTTTATTTTCTTGTTACGATGATTCTCTACTTTACTTTGAAATTCTTTAAACTTTTCAAATGTTTCAAACTTGTGTTTCATCAAGTAGATATAACTCAAATCATCTGTGAAGGTCAAAAAATAACGATACCCGTTGCGTGCTTCAACACTCATCGGACCGCATACATCGGTATATATTATTTCCAATAAGTCATTAGCTCACTCCATTGTTCCGGGGAATGAAGTTTTAGTCATCTTGCACATGAGGCATGGTTCGCAAGTATCAAATGATTCATAATCAAGCAATTCCTAAAAGCCCATCTGCATGGAGTTTCTTCACACGCTTTACACCAATATGACCTAAATGGCAGTGCCACAAGTATGTTGCACTATCTTTATCAACTTTTCATCTTTTGGCATCAATATTATGAATATGTGTATCACTACAATAAAGATTCAATAAACCATTCACTTTGGGTGTATGATCATAGAAGGTTTTATTCATGTAAATAGAACAACGATTATTCTCTGACTTAAATGAATAACCATATTGCAATAAACATGATCCAATCATATTCATGCTCAACGCAAACACCAAATAACATTTATTTAGGTTCAACACTAATCCCGAAGGTAGAGGGAGTGTGCGATTGTGATCGTATCAACCTTTGGAATCACTTCCAACACACATCGTCACTTTGTCCTTAACTTGTCTCCGTTCATTCTGCAACTCCTATTTCAAGTTACTAATCTTAGCTATTGAATCGGTATCAAATACCCAGGGGCTACTACGAACACTAGTAAAGTACAAATCAATAACATGTATATCAAATATACCTTTGTTTACTTTGCCATCCTTCTTATCCACCAAGTATTTGGGGCAGTTCCGCTTCCAGTGACCATTTCCTTTGTAGTAGAAGCACTTAGTTTCAAGCTTAGGTCCATCTTTGGGTTTCTTCATGGGAGTGGCAACTTGCTTGCCATTCTTATTGAAGTTCCCTTTCTTTCCCTTGCCCTTTTTCTTGAAACTAGTGGTCTTTTTAACCATCAACACTTGATGCTTCTTTCTTGATTTCTACCTTCGCCGATTTCAGCATTGCGAAGAGCTCGGGAATCGTTTTCGTTATCCCTTGCATATTATAGTTCATCACGAAGTTCTAGTAACTTTGTGATAGTGACTAGAGAACTCTGTCAATCACATCTTATCTGGAAGATTAACTCCCACTTGATTCAAGCGATTGTAGTACCCAGACATTCTGAGCATATGCTCACTGGCTGACCTATTCTCCTCCATCTTGTAGGCAGAGTACTTGTCAGAGGTCTCATACCTCTCGACATGGGCATGAGTCTGAAATACCAATTTCAGCTCTTGGAACATCTCATATGCTTCGTGGCGTTCAAAACGTTTTTGAAGTCCCAGTTCTAAGCCGTAAAGCATGGCACACTAAACTATCAAGTAGTCATCATATCAAGCTTGCCAAATGTTCATAACGTCTGCATCTGCTCCTACAACAGGTCTGTCACCTAGTGGTGCATAGAGGACATAATTCTTCTGTTCAGCAATGAGGATAATCCTCAGAACACGGACCCAGTCCGCATCATTGCTACTATCATATTTCAACTTAGTTTTCTCTAGGAACATATCAAAAAATAGGGGAGCTACATCGTGAGCTATTGATCTACAATATAGATTTGCAAATACTATCAGGACTAAGTTCATGATAAATTAAGTTCAATTAATCAAATTACTAATGAACTCCCACTTAAACCAACATCCCTCAAGTTGTCTAAGTGTTACATGATCCAAATCAACTAAACCATGTCCGATCATCACGTGAGATGGGGTAGTCATCAATGGTGAACATATCTATGTTGATCATATCTACTATATGACTCATGTTCGCCCTTTCGGTCTCTAGTGTTCCGAGGTCATGTCTATACATGCTAGGCTCATCAAGTTTAACCCAAATATTCTGCACGTGTAAAACTGTCTTACACCCGTTGTATGTGAATGTAGAGTCTATCACACCCGATCATCACATGGTGTCTCGAAACGATGAACTTTCGCAATGGTGCATACTCAGGGAGAACACTTTTACCTTGAAATTTAGTGAAGGGATCATCTTATAATGCTACTGTCGTTCTAAGCAAAATAAGATGCATATAAGATAAACATCACATGCAACCAAAATATGTGACATGATATGGCCATGATCATCTTGTGCTTTTGTTCTCCATCTCCAAAGCCTCGTCATGATTTCCATCATCACCGGCTCGACACCTTGATCTCCATTGTTGCATCGTGGTTGTCTCGCCAAGTATTGATTCTATAACTATTGCTAACTCATAGCGATAAAGTAAAGAAATTACATGGCATTTGCATTTCACACAATAAAGAGACAACCGTAAGGCTCCTGCCGGTTGCCTGATATCTTACAAAACATGATCATCTCATACAATAATGTATACCACATCATGTCTTGATCATATCACATCACATCATACCCTGCAAAAACAAGTTAGACGTCCTCTACTTTGTTGTTGCAAGTTTTACGTGGCTGCTACGAGTTTCTAGCAAGAACCGTTCTTACCTAAGGCAAAAACCACAACGGTGATTCGTCAAGTTTGCTGTTTTAACCTTCTTCAAGGACCGGCTGTAGTCAAATTCGATTCAACTAAAGTAGGAGAAACAGACACCCGCAGCCACCTTTATGCAAAACTAGTTGCATGTCAGTCGGTGGAACCAGTCTCATGTGCGTGGAGATGTAAGGTTGATCCAGGCCGCTTCATCCCACAGTATCGCCGAATCAAAATAAGACGTTGGTGGTAAGCAGTATGACTATCACTGCCCACAACTCTTTGTGTTCTACTCGTGCATATCATCTACACATAGACCTGGCTCATCATGCCACTGTTGGGAATCGTTGCATGGAAAACAAATTTTTTTCTACACACACGCAATGATCTATATATCCATGGAGATGCATAGCAACGAGAGGGGGAGAGTGTGTCTCTGTACCCTCGTAGACCGTAAGCGGAAGTGTTTCACAATGCGGCTGATGTAGTCGAACTTTCTTCGCGCTCCAACCGATCTGGTACCGAACGCACGACACCTCAGCATTCTGCGCACGTTCAGCTCGGTGACGTCCTTCACCTTCTTCATCCAGCAAGACGGCAAGGTAGGAGATGAGTCCGGCAGCATGACGCCGTGGTGATGGTGATGGTGGTCTAATCTCCGCAGGGCTTCGCCTAAGCACTACGAAAATATGACCGAGGGAGTAAACAGTGGACGGGGTGCCGCACATGGCTAGACAATGTTGTGTCCTTTTGTGGTGCTGATGTCTACTAGGCAACTTTATTCTTGTAGACTCGTGTTGTGCCTCCAAGTGCAGAGTTTTATAGGACAGTAGCAATTTTCCCTCAAGTGGATGACCTAAGGTTTATCAATCCGTGGGAGGTGTAGGATGAAGATGGTCTCTCTCAAACAACCCTGCAACCAAATACAAGAAATCTCTTGTGTCCCCAACACTTCCAATATAATGGCAAATTGTATAGGTGCACTAGTTCGGCGAAGAGATGGTGATAAAAGTGTAATATTGATGATAGAAATATATTTTTATAATCTGAATAAATAAAAACAACAAGGTAGAAAATAGTAAACAAGCACAAAAATGGTGTTGCAATGCTTGAAAATGAGGCCTAGGGTCCTTACTATCGCTAGTGGAATCTCTCAACAGTGCTAATATAATTGGATCATATGACCACCCTCAAAGTGCGATGAAGAATCAGTACAAAGTTTCTATCTAGCAGAGAACATAAGAAGAAATTATGTGTAGGGTACGAAACCACCTCAAAGCTATCCTTTCTGATCGATCTATCCAAGAGTTCGTACTAAAATAACACCAAATAATTTCAGATTCAAAATACTCAATCCAACAGAAAGAACCTCAAAGAGTGCCCCAAGATTTCTACCAGAGAAACAAAAGACGAGAACGTGCATCAACCCCTATGCATAGATTACCCCAATGTCATCGCGGGAATCCACGAGTTGAATGTTGAAACACATATCAAGTGAATCAATATGATACCCCATTGTCACCACGAGTATTCAAATGCAAGACATATATCAAGTGCTCTCTGTCGGTGTCAAAACCGGTGGATCTTGGGTAGGGGGTCCCGAACTGTGCGTCTAAGGTCGATGGTAATAGGAGACAGGGGACACAATGTTTACCCAGGTTCGGGCCCTCTCTATGGAGGTAATACCCTACTTCCTACTTGATTGATCTTGATGAATATGAGTATTACAAGAGTTGATCTACCACGAGATCGTAATGGCTAAACCCTAGAATTCTAGCCTGTATGATTATGATTATGTATATCGATCCAGACTAAGCCCTCCGGTTTATGTAGACACCAGAGGGGACTAGGGTTGTACAAGATCAGTTACAGAGAAAGGAATCTTCATATTTGGTTGCCAACCTTGCCTTCCACGCCAAGGAGAGTCCCATCCGGACACGGGAGAGAGTCTTCGGTCTTGTATCTTCACAGCCCATTAGTCCGGCCCATGTCCAACAGGCCGGACACCCGAGGACCCCTTAGTCCAGGACTCCCTCAGTAGCCCCTGAACTAGGCTTCAATGATGAGGTGTCCGGTGCGCAGATTGTCTTCGGCATTGCAAGGCGGGTTCCCCTTTCCGAATACTCCAAGATAGTCTTCGGATGTCCGGATCTGCAACACAAGTACCACACACACAGCCGTAGAGAGTATACTATTTCACGAGTCCCATCTGTTGACAACTTTTTGCAAGATGACATCACGTCTGTCCGGTCATTATATCGAACCGTTTTTGTCTATCGTTCTGTGTTTCGAGATGCGGTTTCCATTGGCATGCCTTGTCAAAGCAGAGATCATGTCCCCTTATTGCGGAATTCTCATCAATACGGGCGTGGGTAATCCAACCGTGCCATTTGCACAACCCTTGGGTATAGGGAGTTTTAGGGTGAGTGGGGAGGCGTTCTATATTCACTGCCTTTATAAGGGGATAAGGACTCCCTTTCTTATCCCATGCCTTCTTTCTTCCTCTGCCCTTCCATTATTGAGCTCCATCGCCCAAGCTCTCATCTTTCCTAACTCGAGCAAGCACTCAACCATGTCCGGATCCGAGGTCAAGGCAAGTGGATGGCCTCCTCCATCAAGGAGAAGGACGTTACTGAGCTTCGGGCGGCCGGGTATCTGGCGAAGGAAATCGCCCACCATCTTCCGACCAAGGGGCAAGTCGTCCAACGAGAGGGTGGTATTAATCCCTCATTTCATTCGCGGGCTAGGGTTTCCACTTCACCCTTTCACCCGCGGCTGATGTTCTATTACGGGCTAGACTTCCATGATCTAGCCCTAAACTCTTTCCTCAACATCTCAGCATTCATTGTCAACATCTCAGCATTCGGACTGTGGCTCAAGGTCTTCAACATGAAGCCGAAGGTGGTGGACAGCCAGCAGGCGGAGTGCGGGGGCACCATGGTGAGCAAGCTGCCCAATGTCACCTGGCCAAAAGGTACTTCCGTGGAGACTGTCAAGGAGTGGCAGAAAGTGTGGTTCTACATCACAGAGCCCCGCGGCGCTGCCTGGGCCACGGCTGCCGAATTCAACTCCGGGGCTCCAATGCGGCTCACCTCCTGGATTGAGAAGGGTCCAAATTGGTCTTCGTCAGACGAGCTGATAGCCCTGCTGATAACCCACAAGTATAGGGGATCGCAACAGTTTTCGAGGGTAGAGTATTCAACCCAAATTTATTGATTCGACACAAGGGGAGCCAAAGAATATTCTCAAGTATTAGCAGCTGAGTTGTCAATTCAACCACACCCAGAAATTTAATATCTGCAGCAAAGTGTTTAGTAGGAAAGTATATGATAGTAGTGGTAACGCTAGCAAAAGGTAACGGTAGTAAAAGTAATATTTTTGGTGTTTTATAGTGATGATAACAATAGCAACAAAAAAGTAAATAAGCGAAGAACAATATATGGAAAGCTCGTAGGCAATGGATCGGTGATGGAGAATTATGCAGGATGCGGTTCATCATGTAATAGTCATAACATAGGGTGACACAAAACTAGCTCCAATTCATCAATGTAATGTAGGCATGTATTCCGAATATAGTCATACGTGCTTATGGAAAGAACTTGCATGACATCTTTTGTCCTACCCTCCTGTGGCAGCAGGATCCTATTGGAAACTAAGGGATATTAAGGCCTCCTTTCAATAGAGTACCGGACCAAAGCATTAACACATAGTGAATACATGAACTCCTCAAACTACGGTCATCACCGGGAGTGGTTGTCACTTCGGGGTTGCCGGATCATAACACATAGTAGGTGACTATAGACTTGCAAGATAGGATCAAGAACTCTCATATATTGATGAAAACATAATAGGTTCAGATCTGGAATCATGGCACTCGGGCCCTAGTGACAGGCATTAAGCATAGCAAAGTCATAGCAACATCAATCTCATAACATAGTGGATACTAGGGATCAAACCCTAACGAAACTAACTCGATTACATGATAAATCTCATCCAACCCATCACCGTCCAGCAAGCCTATGATGGAATTACTCACGCATGGCGGTGAGCATCATGAAATTGGTGATGGAGGAAGGTTGATTATGACGATGGCGATGGATTCCCCTCTCCGGAGGCCCGAACGGACTCTAGATTAGCCCTCCCGAGAGAGTTTAGGGCTTGGCGGCGGCTCCGTATCGTAAAACGTGATGAATCCTTCTCTCTGATTTTTTTTCTCCCCGAACACGAATATATGGAGTTGGAGTTGAGGTCGGTGGAGCGTCAGGGGGCCCACAAGGCAGGGGGGCGCGCCCCCCACCCTTGTGGACAGGTGAAGGCCCCCCTAACGTGGATTCTTCTTCCAGTATTTTTTATATATTCCAAAATAATTCTCCGTTCATTTTCATGTCATTCCGAGAACTTTTATTTCTGCACAAAAATAACACCATGGCAATTCTGCTAAAAACAGCGTCAGTCCAGGTTAGTTCCATTCAAATCATGCAAGTTAGAGTCCAAAACAAGGGCAAAAGTGTTTGGAAAAGTAGATACGACGGAGACGTATCACCTGCAAACGCGCATTCAAAGCATGGTGGATAAAAACGTTAAGCTCGCCGACGTAATCCAGGTGATGCCAGTTCGCCGGATTCTCACATGCCAAAGCCGAAGCCGCCCTTTATGGGAATTCAATCCGAAGAAGCACCAAACTCTGGAAAGGTTCTTCGGAACCACTCACGAAGATGCCTGGAAGTTGCTCTTTAAAGGCAACGAGAGGCCGCCAGCCATTGACTCGGACCGCGGGCACGACATTACCCATTCCGCCAACGAGGTAAGCCTTTTACACATCCTCTACTTACTTGTTTCAAGGAGGATATCTAAACTTTATTATTTAAGGTATGGACGGAGAGAGCAGAGCGGATTCGGTGTTCGGCTCCGCTGCCCGAGGGACCAGTCATCCCGCGCCTGGTGAAGATGCTGGTACCGGCACCCTATAAGGCGCCGGAGAAGAAATCTAAGAAGAAGGCCAAGGGGATCTGGAGTGGCCCCCGCCGCAAGGGCGCTTCGGACGTGATGTCCGAAGACAAGACCCACTCCTCTGCCGCCGAAGACGAGGAGGAGGACGAGGAGGCGGAGGAGGAGAGTGACTCTCCCCCTAATAGGGGGGGAAGAAGAGGGCGGCCTCCACAAATCTGGAGGCGGAGATGCCCAAGAGGGGGAAAGGCCCTCTCGCGGATAACTCCGCGTGGGACATCGACAGCAGTCCGAAGCGATGCCCCCGGAACAAGCCCCTGGCCGCATCGTGAGTACTAAGAACCCGCACGCGTCCATTTATCCGGCCTCTCCAATTTATGGTATTAATATGGTTAATCATGTTATTGCAGTCCGGCCCACGACAGCTCCTAGCGATCCTCATCAAGAGGCTCGTTGGATTCAAAGGCGATGGCCAGCGAGTCACCGCCGGCTGCTTACTCTCCCAAGGCCAAGGGAGACAATGAGGTGCTGTCCCAAAGGACCTTCCCAGGCCAGAGAGAGGTTCAGGAGGTCGTCATGGTGGCTCCGGAGGGCGAAACCTCAGCCACCGGACACATGGGGGAACAGACCCCATGGAGATTGATGATGGGGGCCATGCTCAGTTCGGCCCCCATCCGAGCATGGATCCGGAGACCCACACGGCTCCGGAATCCGACAAGAAGCCTCCTTCAAGAGAAGGAGGCATGCCCGTCCCGCCAGTGACCTCTGTCCAACCAGAGGCGCCGGATAATCTATTGGAAGCGCTATGGGGCACTTCCCTTGTGGAAGAACACCGTATCCTTATGGGTACGGTGATTGAAAAGGTTCAGTCCGTCAAGAGCGGACTGACCGAAGCCTGCAGTGGCCTGCTGACAGGTTTTGAGGTAAGTGGCGCAAAAGGGAAAATCCCTTATATAGACAGTAGCCCCTGAGACACTGTCCGGTGTTCAAAAAGAAAAGCCGGACAGAGGATCAATTAAATTTCGCCTGAAACTAACTAAATGTGTCTTATGTGAATAAACAGGCGTCGTTGTTGGCCGTGACCTCACACACTGCCGAAGTCTCTGGACTAAAGCAGAGATCGGAGCGGGCCGAGGAGGAGCTCGACCAAGCGAGGAAGCAGTTGGAAGACGATCAAGGTATGTAATGACTCGCTATATATTCGGAAAGAATAAATGATGTATATTAACCGTAGTGTCATGATATGTGTAGGAGCGATGACCGAGGTCGAGGCCCTTAAAAAGACCCTGGCCGAAGCCGAGGGGAAAGCTGTCAAGGAGCAGGCCGCTCATAAGAAGCTTAAGGCCAGGCTGAACGACGTCCAGCAAGAGCTCCAGGACGCTGTGAAGAAGTGTGAGACCTTGGAGTGCGATGTTTCGGCTCGAGAGACCAAACTCGCCAAGGCTCGCCAAAACGCGGAAGCGGCCCGGGTTGAAGCCCAGGGTGCCCTCTAAGAGATCCAGGAGGCCAAGAAGATCGCGGCGGGTAAGGCGTTTAGTATGCAAAGCAAGTATGTGAAGAAGAAGTATTTCTTACTAACCCAGATTCGGAGTTCTCCAGGGGCATTTGCGGATCTGCCGTGCAGTGTGTCCGACGCTGCGGAGTTCTTCCGAGCCGAAGAAGGGAGCTCAACGGAGAAGCTGTTGTGGTCGCAATACCTTGCGCCATAGCATCCAGTGCCCTTCACCGATCAGCTAAGACAGTTGGTCGAGCTGCATAGGGTGGCCGAACTGGCCATGAAGGATTTAATAATCCGGATGTGGCCTGCCGAAGTTATACCCAGCAGCTACTTCGGACTCGTGAAGCGGTTGGTAGGTGCCTGCCATCGGCTGGACATCGTCAAGAGGTCGGCCTGCGTCAAGGGCGCGTGCATGGCCTTCGCCCACGTCAAGGTGTGGTGGGTGAAGATGGATGCTGTCAAGCTTGTGACCGAGGGGCCACCTAAAGGCAAGGAGCACCGCACGCCGGAGCGGTATTTTGAAGACGTCCTGGAGGGGTCCCGCATTGTGGTGACGCAATGTGCGCGAGACATTATTTTTGAATGAATATATTCATGTTGTCTCTGCCTTGTATGATGAAACAAATTTTGTTATATAATATAATGTTTGTTTAAAAAAATTCAACTCCTGTGCGGTCGTATTGTGTGAAATCTGAGAGTTAGCCAGTCGTCGACTTTTGCCCCCACGTAGGAAGTATGGGGGTGTTCGGGATATAATCTAAACACTCTTGATCCAATTGTTTGGTCCTTGAAGGAGGTGTTTAGCACAGCGAACCAGGCAATCAGACTATTCGGCTTGAACACCCTCACTTAGCCATAGGAGTTTGACGATAAAAATTTAGGCGCAGCCCCTGGTATCCGAACTAGGAAGCTATAAACACCTGATCGGGCAAGTACCAATCCCTCGCGTAATGCGCAAAATCTCTAACGATTTGAGACCTCCGAAGAGCTGTCCGGCTCTCGCTGCATCATGACAGTCAGTTTTCGGCTTTCTCTAGTGAGGTGCTCATCTGGGCAAACCAGGGCACAATCGCAGTAGTTATCCCTTTACTACCCTAGCCGATATAGTGGAATGTAGGGTAGTAAGCACAGGAGCTGGGCAACCCAACTATTGACCAAAGACATGATTCGGAGCCAGTGCATATAGTGCTAAATTTGGGGTGCCGAACAGTAAAAAGTGTTCGGACTTTGTTGCCGTGTTGTGGGGCGCTATGAAGCCCCTGGCAAATTGGAACGTACCAAAGTGTACAGGTGCTATCTGATAAGGTTATCAATAGGAAAAGGAAAAAAGAAAAAGGAGCAAGGGTAATGAGCCAAGGCCACAGAATTTGGGCCGCAAACTGTTTCCGTTATAATTTGATTAATACATTGAAGCGCATTGATACAAATAGTGCAATAAGCAACGAGCTAAGCCAGTACCAAGAGAGAGCTGCGTGTGGGTCCTGAAAACAGGTAGAGTGATTGTTAAAGAAACCACCTAAAAATTCCCCTATACGTCTGTGCTTCGTGCCATCTTGGTATATTTATCCTTTAAAAGGACCGATGATCGGGCCACCAGGGGGAACCTGCGGGAAGAAAACCTGAAAATGAGAAAAGGAAGCAGTGAGAGTATGTGTGTCCGGGAGCGGTCGAGCCGTATTGTGGATCACAGGCTAGTTATGCCTCCGTCTATGCCCATGGTATCTTGAGTGCGTAGTTATGTACGCGCGGGTATGAACGCCGCTACTTGATCGGGACTGGGACGGAGGCCGAATTGCTAGTCGAGCTCTTGACGAGCTGAGCTGTCCTACTGCAGAGTAGTCCGGACTCTCTTGACAGTGTCTGGGGGCTCGGCCGCCAAATTGAGGTTCTGCTTGAAAAGGCCGCTATGTACTTCTGCTGCTAAGGCAGTGGTGTGCTCCTCAGTATGGAGGGAGTGTTCCGTGTTTCCATTAACTATTATGCCGCCGCGCGGTCCTGGCATCTTGAGCTTGAGATATGCATAGTGTGGCATGGCGTTGAATCGAGCAAATGCGGTTCGTCCGAGCAGTGCATGATAGCCACTGCGAAAAGGGACGATATCGAAGATTAACTCCTCGCTTCGGAAGTTGTCCGGCAATCTGAAGACAACCTTCAGTGTGATTGAGCCCGTACAGCGGTCCTCTACACCTGGTATGACTCCTTTAAAGGTAGTCTTTGTGGGCTTGATCCGTGATGGATTAATTCCCATTTTGCACACTGTGTCCTGATAGAGCAGATTGAGGCTGCTACCATCATCCATGAGGACTCGCATCAGGTGGAATCCATCAATGATTGGGTCGAGGACCAGTGCGGCTGAACCGCCATGATAGATACTGGTCGGATGATCCCGATGGTCAAAAGTAACCAGGCATGATGACCATGGATTGAATTTTGGGGCGACTGGCTCTATCGCATAGACATCCCTGAGCGCGCGCTTGCGCTCCCTCTTGGGGATGTGTGTAGCATATATCATGTTCACTGTTTTGACCTGAGGGGAAACTTCTTCTGTCCCCCTGTGTTCGGTTGTTGGGGCTCCTCGTCATCGTCCTCACTTTGCGATCCCTTTTCCTTGTTCTTGGCGTTTAATTTGTTGTCCTGTTTGAAAACCTAACAATCTATGTTGGTATGATTGGCTGGTTTGTCTGGGGTGCCATGGATCTGGCACGGACAATCGAGTATGCGGTCCAAGCTGGATGGCCCCTGATTGTTTCTTTTATATGGCTTCTTCCGCTGACCGGACTTGGAGCCACTAAATCCGGCGTTGACTGTGGTGTCATCGGTGTTATCACCATTGCTTCTGCGTTTGTGTCTGCTGCGTCGGAGCTTGCCGCTGCTATTTTTGGCCTCGAAGGTGCCCGTTTCATTTGTTGTATTTTTGCTACGGGCCAGCCAACTATCCTCACCCGCATAAAAGCGGGTCATGAGTGCCGTGAGGGCTGCCATGGACTTCGGCTTTTCCTGGCCGAGGTGGCGGGAGAGCCATTCATCACGGATGCTATGTTTAAAGGCCGCTAGGGCTTCGGCATCCGGATAGTCGACGATCTGGTTCTTTTTAGTTAGGAACCTAGTACAGAATTTCCTGGCTGACTCCCCAGACCGTTGAACTATGTGACTTAAGTCATCGGCATCTAGTGGCCGGACATATGTACCTTGGAAGTTGTCAAGGAAGGCTTCTTCCAAGTTCTCCCAGCTGCCAATAGAATTGTCAGGCAGACTATTTAACCAGTGTCGAGCTGGCCCTTTGAGTTTTAACGGGAGGTATTTGATGGAATGGAGGTCATCTCCACGAGCCATATGAATGTGGAGAATAAAGTCCTCGATCCACACCGCGGGGTCAGTTGTTCCATCGTATCATTCAATATTTATGGGTTTAAACCCTTCTGGGAATTCGTGATCCATTACTTCGTTAGTGAAGCAAAGAGGGTGTGCGGCGCCTCTATATCGGGCTGCATCGCGACGTCGCTCCGATGGAGTCCGTCTGCGGCATTCGGCCCGTGCATGACTAGGTTTGTCATGTCCGGATAGATAGCCGTCGACACGTGTCGAGGCACGTCCTCGCGATCCGTAGATCGATCTGGTATATCCTGCTCTGTTGTTTAGGTCCTGCCGAAGGTCATATGTAGCGACCCAACCCAAATGGATCAAGTCTCTGTGCTTATGTGTCATCCCTGGATCAGTATGCTGACACACACAGTACTCGAAGGATTTATAACAGAGGTAAATCACATGTATAAAGTAATGTAAATACTATTACCTCAATCCAATATAGCGGAAGCAACAAGGTTGTGGTTTCCCATCAACACCAACGGCAAAGTTGAGTGTAGAAATCGTAACCCTAACGTATCACTTACTCGTCGTAAGAAACCTGCAACATGAGACGTTGCAGCCCGAAATGGGTCAGTACATTGAATGTACTGGCAAATTCACACCATAGAGAATGATGAACAATGACTATCAACTACATGCATATTTGGCTGGTGGAAAAGCTCTATGGTTATAAGGTTTTTGCGTAAAGCCAATTTTTCCCTACTGCAAAGGAATAAGATTAATTACTATCAGGTGGTTGTGAAACATTGAGAATGGTTGACAGCATTCTCAATCCCAATTAAAAATAATTAAAACCCAACAACATTAATTAGAAGTAACATGATGAGATTCACAATGATATTCAAGTACTAGATACTCAAGTTGTCCATAACCGGGGACACGGCTAATCATGATTAGTTTGTACACTCTGCAGAGGTTTGCGCACTTTTCCCCACAAGACTCGATCGCCTCCGTTTGGTTTCTCGCACTACATGGTGTTTGAGAAACGGATGACCGAGACATAGTCTTTCAGAAGCGCTAGCACCTTACATGTGGGTAGACCGTTACACCTACATTCCCCTACATCTGCTAGTCTCACCCCGTAAGAGTTCGCACAACTTAGTCAACTATGCCAGAGCCCATAATGGCTTGTGGCTGCACACGGAAGTTTCTAGCATGAAAGATCTTATGATCCCTTTGAGCCTGGGTGGCGGTCCAAAAAAACAGGCAAGTCCTGATAGACATCAGGTGCCTCAATCCACCCAGATGTGTGTTTAGGTTGCCACCTTAGATAAACCATTAAAATTATCAATCTCACATCTGTCATGGATATCACTCACCCAATCCACGTCTACTAGCATAGCATGGCATAATAAGCAAACGTAGAAGTAACTCCCAAAGGTTTGATAATAATACAGGTAATAGGTACTACCTCATCTACTTCCCATCCCACAATTTAATTAGATCCTAATCATGCAATGTGTGAGGATTGATCTAATGCAATAAAACTGGGTTGTAGAAAAGGTATGATCAAAGTGTGAACTTGCCTGCAATGTGATGAAGATGATTCGCACTTAAACTCTTGATAGATCTACTCGTCACACTCCGGTCAATCTATCGTAAGCAAGCAATAGTAACCAGACAATAAGTACTCATCTAAAGCACAAGTAAAACTCGAACGAGAGAACGTACCAGAAAGTTCAACTTAAGAACTCCGGTTGCAAGGAGAGAAAGAACCGAACAAAGAAACGGAAAAACAACGGCGGAAGAAAACAACTCGGTTCTAGCAAGTTGAAACTAGGTCAAATTTTACTGTAGCAAAAACTTGTTCAAGTTGATTAGACGGAACGGCGGTTTCGAGACGAAACTCCAGGCGCTTGAATCACCTGATTCCGATAAACGGGCGAGAAGAAAGACTAGAAAGAAGATCGGATCTGAGATCGCGATCGCGGAATAAATCCGACAAAAAGAAAAATAAGAACGGTTAAACGAACGGACGTCGTTAACCGGGGATAATCGGTGATCACGTTCGTTGAGACGAACGGTCCGAAGAAAAACCGATCTAGGGTTTTTCGGAAAAGAAAGGGAAAACCGATCTAGAAAACCGGAACGGTTTAGAAAAGAACCGGAAAGAAAACGAATCGAAGAGAAGAAAAGAATCGGAACGATTAGAAGAAAACGATCCGAGGAAAAGAGACGCGGGGCAACCTCCGGCGAGGGCTGCGGCGGGGGCGGCGGCGGCGGGTGGAGCAGGGCGGCGGCGGCGCGGCAAGGTGCGGCGGCGGCGCGGCAAGGGGCGGCGGTGGTGACGCAGGGCGGCGGCGGCGCGGCAAGGTGCGGCGGTGGCGGTGACGCAGGGCGGCGGCGGCGCGGCAAGGTGGGGCGGGCGGTGACAGGGCGGCGGCGGTGACGCAGGGCGGCGGCGGCGCGGCAAGGTGCGGCGGTGGCGGTGACGCAGGGCGGCGGCGATGCGGCAAGGTGCGGCGCAGGGCGAGAGGCGCGGGGTGAGGCGCGGCTTGGGGAGGAGAGGGGCTTGGGTTTTGGTGTGAGGAGAGGGGGGTGTTGGGTATTTATATTGGGGAGGGGTGAGGAGACTTGGGGTAGGGGACAAGAAATAAGAATAAGAGTAGGAAAGATCTAGAAAAATAAACGAAAGTAGGACAAAAGTCCTACTAGGATTTCTTAAAAGAAAGAGGCGGCGGCTCCCTGGCGCCTGGCGCCTGCGCACGGGGAGGCTGGGGCGCTAGCGATGGCCTTGGCCTCGGCCGGCTGGTGGCTTTGCCTTTGCCCAAGGCGCTGCAGTTTTTTTTTAAACAGATCCGCGCTTGGAAAAACACAGAAAAACAACTATCGCGATTCCAAAAATAATAAAGTAAATTTTCCCCGACTCCTAAAAATGAGCCGAACAAAATGAACTTTTCTCCGGGCCTAAAATAAAATTTTCAAAAACGCGCATTTTTCCCTATCCAAAGAAAAACAAACACACACCGGAAAACGAAATTTGATCTATTTATTAAATCTTCATTTTCCCTATATTTTGGGAAAGTCATATTATTCCCTCTCTTATATTTTTTTATAACGGAAAAATTATTGAAGATGAAATAAATAAATCAAATGATCCTCTATTCAAATTTTGAGAAAACTCTCAAATAAGAAAATAACGAAATCTCCAACTCTCTCCGAAGGTCCTTGAGTTGCGTGAAATTTCTAGGTTCGACCAAAATGCAAGAAAATAGGATATGCATGATGATCTAATGTATTCCAATTTGAAAAATAAATTCAAAAGAACTTTGAATTTAATTCTTTGAAACTCCCAACTCATATTTCATAATTTGAAGAAGTCATTTTATCTTCTCTCGTGAAAATCATTGAGTTGCTTAAAGTTTCTGAATTGGAAATATTTTCAAATGAAATTCAAATATTTTCAACACCCCTTGTCATTTAAATAAATGGAAGAAGTCATGTCATCTTCTCTCCGGGGTTTTGTGTTGAAAAGAATTTGAATTCACGAAGATCAGAAAACCAATATGAAAGTTTGGGAAAGTCCTTTTATTCCCTCTCATTTAACTTTCAAAAAGAATTCAAATTTCACTCAATTCACGCAATCAATCAAACAATCAATCAATATATCTATGTGTTTATAACATTCCAAAATTTAGAATTTTGGGATGTTACAAACCTACCACCCTTAAAAGGAATCTCGTCCTCGAGATTCGGAGAGGCTAGCAAGAAATAGGTTAGGGTTTGGGGGTCTCCTAAAAAAAATCCATCAATCGTCTCCGGCGTCTGGGGTGCTACCACCCTTAGAAACATCGTTACTGTTCCATCAATACTCATATACTCCATCCATATTCTTGACAGCGTCGGTCTTCTCAAATCCTCGAGAAAATTTCTTCTCTGAGCTCTTCAGGTAGTGGCATAATCTTTTCCTCAATTCTTCTGTCCTTTCCTCTTGGTAAGGTTATTCCGAGATTGGGTCTTCTTAGCTGACGGGTCTGGCGCCAAAACTAAACAACTATCGATATCTCATGGTGGTCAACAATTTATGGTTTCTCCTGCAGGAAATGGGTCTTGGTTGATCCTCACCGTAATACCTACGGTTGGCAAAGCTGCCGTGTACAAGGGAAAATTCTTATACCATTCTAAGGTTTAACAAGGTTTAATATCGTCGTCTCTCTACTATAGGCAAGTCACTCAGATTTACCATCCCATATAACAAGGCGAATAATAAGAGTAAGTCGGTATGGTGATCAATCCATCCCGCACCCAAGTCATTACCCTGTATACAGTTTAGCGAATCTCGCATTCTAACACTCGGTCATCCTCACAAGCATTGCAGAATTTCTCTTGTCGACGAACTAAGTTCGGATAATCCATGGATTCTGCAAGCCAGACAAACATCTATCGTTCCTTCACAACTCTCAGGTTTTGCGTAAACTCCTATAAAATCGTCTATCGACAAAGGTATATCCACTTCCAGGGTTCTTCCTTCAGCAAGAATGTGCTTGCTTCTTCGCAGGTCCTGGGCCTGTGGGTTATGGCCCATCTCATCACTTGTAGTCCTTGAACTTATCATCGGGCAACTGACCATTGTTCCAACTTCCTATTATTCTTAAATCCATCCAATTGTACTGTCTTCCTTCCTTCTATTGGCTCCAAACTAGGACATGTTTACTCAGACTCATCATGGAGTTTTCCATTGATCCATATTTCCAACATCATACCTCCTTTATATCCAATAGTACTTCGTCTCTTCATCCTCGTGGGATATCCCTCATACCGAGGTAAAAACTTATACTTATGACGTCCATATTCCACTTCGTGGCACATCATTATCCTTTCCAGGGTCAAGCGTCCTTACAGGGGAATATTGGCCATCTCTGCATGGCACTTCTTCAACTGGGAACCGTGAAACACATCTTGAACTCCTGACAGTCCTTCGGGTGACTCCAACTTGTTGGCCACTTCTCTCATATGCTCCAAAACTCGGTATGGTCCTACAAATCTCGGGGCTAACTGTCCCTTAACTCCAATCCGTTTAACTCCTCGCAGAGGGAACACATGAAGACATGCTCTATCTCCAATTTCATAGACTACCTCCTTGAGTTTGTGAGTCTACATAACTCTTCTGCCTGGACTGAGCTACCTTCAGCCTATCTCGAATCAACTTAACATTCTCTTCTGACTCCTTGATCACATTTGGTCCAAACAACTGTCGGTCTCCAACTTCATCCCACATACTCTTGGGGCATCACACATATCGAGACAAAACTCGTATTCATTTTGTCCAAAATCCACGCAGTGGAGTATCTTTATCCTTTCTGGGGGTCAAAGGTTCTTGCAGGGTACTTTCACCCTTAAAATGCACAATCTTCCATAGACCATATTTCTCTTATCCTCAAAATGGTCAAAATTCTTCTTCATAGAGTAACAACTCATAAAATCCATATCAGTACCAACGATGCTACTTTATTCCTTCTCAAATGATTACAATCTCCTGTTTTTCCATTACATGCCT
Organism: Triticum urartu; assembly: GCF_003073215.2. Taxonomy (NCBI): domain Eukaryota; kingdom Viridiplantae; phylum Streptophyta; class Magnoliopsida; order Poales; family Poaceae; genus Triticum; species Triticum urartu. Next base: position 104,665,459 of record NC_053022.1, read on the forward strand.
CAACTCAATACCTCTATATAAAAGAAAAATGTTCTCACTTCTACTACTCCATTTCTTTTGTTGCAAACTCAACTATCTAGCACAAGTTTCCTTCTCCTTGGGGCATTCTCTGGCAAAGTGCCCTGCTTCATTACAACAGAAACATATTACTTCTGACAAGTTTCGAGGTTTCCTTGTGATTGTATAGCCTCCTGGGGTCCTCATCTTTCCTTTTGGGCAATCATTGAAGTGGTGTCCTGAATTTTTGCACCTGAAACATGTGATATGACTCAGGTCCTTCCTGGAATCCAATCTACGTCTCTTTCTGGATTTTTCCATTCCAACCAGAGCTTCTATTTCCTGTGGGTCATACTCTACTTCCTCTGTCGGGAATTCTACTAGATCCCCATTCATACAATTCTGGGAGATGTGTCCTTCTTCTCCACATGAATAGCATGACTTAGTGCAGGTTTTAATTGGCTCTTCTTTGGGTGTGTCCTCCACATCTTCCTTCATCACAGGTTCTTCTAAACTTTCCATAAGGGCTCCTCTCGGTACTTCTTTCTTCTGCTGGATGGTTCTTTGTACCAAGGGGTAAATGTGACACTGAGCAGGGTAGTGGGTAGTCCCTTCACACAAGAAACAAGTGATCTGCCTAGTTGGGCATTCTTCAGCTGGGTGACTTCCTTCACAATTAGGGCATTCCTCCTTGTGTTCTTTATGGGTTATTTCTCCACAAAGCTTGCATGCACAAGTTTTCTTCATATCCTTTCCATAAGGCTTCAACTTCTGGGACACAAACTGAGACTTTAGCAAAGTCAACTTAAATTCTTTCCAAGTGGTTACTCCTTGCCATCCATTCGTGGTTTGGTACATCCTCCACCAAGTAGCGGCACCTCTTTCAAAGCACTGAAGAGCATGCTGGGTCATATCCTTTCCAACTATAGGGTTGTTCTCCATATGATCCTCCATGTTCTGAATCCATCGGTCTGTCTCCAATTGACTCATCGGTCCAGAAAATACAAGCTCATATCCATTCATCATCTATTGGGTCCATGGGTTTGGGGTGAGATGAGAGAGATAGAGAGGGATACACACAATGCAAACAACAGTTTTGAAAAGACAGATTTTTGTTGTGGCTATCGAAAAACATCAAACAAATGACAGCTCACAATCATCGCATCTAACGTAGGTATATAACAGGGGCTTGGTCTTCTAAAGGTCAATAAATCTTCAACGTCTCCAAACTCTTCAAGCCTTGTTCATGCCTCCAATGGCTTCTTTCGGTCGTCCTTGATCTTTCTCAAGTCCTTTCGCCAGATCAACTCTGTTGACGCGAAGTCTCTCATGACATCCTTGAATATTCTGGAGTTGCATTTCAAACTTCTAGGTTTCAACATCCTTCACATGAACCATGGTCATACTGTCCTCCAGTTCCTGACAAATCTCCGGTATCTCAAGGTTTTACTTCTCTAGCTTGGCTGCTTTCAACTTCTGGTCTTAAGTTCTTCACGAAATGCTTCCTTGTCTAATACGACTTCCTGGAGCTCCACCTTAAACTTCTTGATGTACTACTCCAGACCCTGGTGTTACACCGGCTAAGGTTAAAACTTCATCTTACTATTAGGTGCTCCATCAGCCTTCTTCCATCAAATCCATTCTGAAGAAATGCATCCTTAACTCAGCACGGTGACAGTAGCATCAGCGGGCGATGACATCATGGGTAACCATGTTTCTGCTCTTGTCATTCATGAGCTATCATTCCATAGTTGATATCTCCTGCCTTAGGGTTTCTTTGACAAAACTTCGAGTTCTCATACTCCTTGTTTCAGTCTTTCTCCGATACACCTTGATCTCGGTTATTGACAACTTCCGTAGTCTGCCAAGTTCCATAAGGGTAGCCTTCCTAGGTCATACAAATCTGGGGATTCTTCAGAGCCTTCAATTCTACTTGTCTTCGGTCTTCAACAGCTGTAGTTTCCATTATCATAATGTATGGTAAAATCCTCTTCATTCCGAATGGTCTTACTGGTCTGATATCCTGTACTTCTTGGAGTGGTCTCATCCGTTGAATCTTCGAATGGTCAAAAGGGGAAAGGGGTATGGTCTCACTAAAGGGAATTTTTGAATAAGCTCAGAAGAGAAGAGAGGTAAAAGATCTTTTTGAAAGGGAAAGTTGTAGAGAAAATCTTTGCTATGGGCTTGCCAATTTCTAGGGTCATGTCCTATAGTCAACATGTGCTCTGATACCATCTTGTAGCGACCCGACCCAAATGGATCAAGTCTCTGTGCTTATGTGTCATCCCTGGATCAGTATGCTGACACACACAGTACTCGAAGGATTTATAACAGAGGTAAATCACATGTATAAAGTAACGTAAATACTATTACCTCAATCCAATATAGCGGAAGCAACAAGGTTGTGGTTTCCCATCAACACCAACGGCAAAGTTGAGTGTAGAAATCGTAACCCTAACGTATCACTTACTCGTCGTAAGAAACCTGCAACATGAGACGTTGCAGCCCGAAACGGGTCAGTACATTGAATGTACTGGCAAATTCACACCATAGAGAATGATGAACAATGACTATCACTACATGCATATTTGGCTGGTGGAAAAGCTCTATGGTTATAAGGTTTTTACGTAAAGCCAATTTTTCCCTACTGCAAAGGAATAAGATTAATTACTATCAGGGTGGTTGTGAAACATTGAGAATGGTTGACAGCATTCTCAATCCCAATTAAAAATAATTAAAACCCAACAACATTAATTAGAAGTAACATGATGAGATTCACAATGATATTCAAGTACTAGATACTCAAGTTGTCCATAACCGGGGACACGGCTAATCATGATTAGTTTGTAAACTCTGCAGAGGTTTGCGCACTTTTCCCCACAAGACTCGATCGCCTCCGTTTGGTTTCTCGCACTACATGGTGTTTGAGAAGACGGATGACCGAGACATAGTCTTTCAGAAGCGCTAGCACCTTACATGTGGGGTAGACCGGTACACCTACATCCCCTACATCTGCTAGTCCACCCCGTAAGAGTTCGCACTACTTAGTCAACTATGCCAGAGCCCATAATGGCTTGTGGCCGCACACGGAAGTTTCTAGCATGAAAGATCTTATGATCCCTTTGAGCCTGGGTGGCGGTCCAAAAAAAACAGGCAAGTCCTGATAGACATCAGGTGCCTCAATCCACCCAGATGTGTGTTTAAGTTGCCACCTTAGATAAACCATTAAAATTATCATCTCACATCTGTCATGGATATCACTCACCCAATCCACGTCTACTAGCATAGCATGGCATAATAAGCAACGTAGAAGTAACTCCCAAGGGTTTGATAATAATACAGGTAATAGGTACTACCTCATCTACTTCCCATCCCACAATTTAATTAGATCCTAATCATGCAATGTGTGAGGATTGATCTAATGCAATAAAACTGGGTTGTAGAAAAGGTATGATCAAAGTGTGAACTTGCCTGCAATGTAGATGAAGATGATTCGCACTTAAAACTCTTGATAGATCTACTCGTCACACTCCGGTCAATCTATCGTAAGCAAACAATAGTAACCACACAATAAGTACTCATCTAATGCACAAGTAAAACTCGAACGAGAGAACGAACCAGAAAGTTCAACTTAAGAACTCCGGTTGCAAAGAAAGAACGAGCCGAACAAACGACGAAAAACAAACGGCGGAAGAAAACAACTCGGTTCTAGCAAGTTGAAACTAGGTCAAATTTTACTGTAGCAAAAGCTTGTTCAAGTTGATTAGACGGAACGGCGGTTTCGAGATGAAACTCGAGGCGCTTGAATCACCTGATTCCGATAAACGAGCGAGAAGATAAACTAGAACGAAGATCGGATCTGAGATCGCGATCGCGGAATAAATCCGACGAGAAGAAAAAGAAGAATGGTTATACGAACAGGCGTCGTTAACCGTGAAATAATCGGTGATCACGTTCGTTGAGACGAACGGTCCGAAAGAAGAACGAAAACCAATCTAGGGTTTTCGGAAAAAGAGATCAAAACGAAAAACCGATCTAGAACACCGGAACGGTTTGGCGAAGGATCGGAGAGAAAACGAATCGGTAGAGAAGAAAAGAATCGGAACGGTTTATAAGATAAACCGAACCGAGGGAGAGAAGAGACGCAGCGCGGTACCTCCGGCGAACGGCGGCGACGGCGGCGTTGGGCGGCGGCGGCGGTGGTGACGCAGGGCGGCGGCGGCGCGGTGACGCAGGGCGGCGGCGGCGCGGCAAGGTGCGGCGGTGGCGGTGACGCAGGGCGGCGGCGGTGACGCAGGGCGGCGGCGGCGCGGCAAGGTGCGGCGGTGGCGGTGACGCAGGGCGGCGGCGATGCGGCAAGGTGCGGCGCAGGGCGAGAGGCGCGGCGCGGGTGAGAGGCGCGGGGTGGGGCGCGGCTTGGAGAGGAGAGAGGGGCTTGGGATTTTGTGTGGGGAGAGGGGGGTGTTGGGTATTTATATTGGGGAGGGGTGAGGAGACTTGGGGTAGGGGACAAGAAATAAGAATAAGAGTAGGAAAGATCTAGAAAAATAAACGGAAGTAGGACAAAAGTCCTACTAGGATTTCCTAAAAGAAAGAGGCGGCGGCTCCCTGGCGCCTGGCGCCTGCGCACGGGGAGGCTAGGGCGCTAGCGATGGCCTTGGCCTCGGCCGACTGGTGGCTTTGGCCTTTGGCCCAAGGCGCTGCAGTTTTTTTTTAACAGATCCGCGCTTGGAAAAACACAGAAAAACAAAATCTACCGGATTCCAAAACTAATAAAGTAAATTTTCCCCGACTCCTAAAAATGAGCCGAACAAAATGAACTTTTCTCTGGGCCTAAAATAAAATTTTCAAAAACGCGCATTTTTCCCTATCCAAAGAAAAACAAACACACACCGGAAAACGAAATTTGATCTATTTATTAAATCTTCATTTTCCCTATATTTTGGGAAAGTCATATTATTCCCTCTCTTATATTTTTTTATAACGGAAAAATTATTGAAGATGAAATAAATAAATCAAATGATCCTCTATTCAAATTTTGAGAAAACTCTCAAATAAGAAAATAACGAAATCTCCAACTCTCTCCGAAGGTCCTTGAGTTGCGTGAAATTTCTAGGATCGACCAAAATGCAAGAAAATAGGATATGCATGATGATCTAATGTATTCCAATTTGAAAAATAAATTCAAAAGAACTTTGAATTTAATTCTTTGAAACTCCCAACTCATATTTCATAATTTGAAGAAGTCATTTTATCTTCTCTCGTGAAAATCATTGAGTTGCTTAAAGTTTCTGAATTGGAAATATTTTCAAATGAAATTCAAATATTTTCAACACCCCTTGTCATTTAAATAAATGGAAGAAGTCATGTCATCTTCTCTCCGGGGTTTTGTGTTGAAAAGAATTTGAATTCACGAAGATCAGAAAACCAATATGAAAGTTTGGGAAAGTCCTTTTATTCCCTCTCATTTAACTTTCAAAAAGAATTCAAATTTCACTCAATTCACGCAATCAATCAAACAATCAATCAATCTATCTATGTGTTTATAACATTCCAAAATTTAGAATTTTTGGATGTTACATCATATGTGTGACCATGAGCTGTTTTATCTCTGCCTTTATAATGAGGCGGGGCGGGCTGGTGTTCGGCTGGAGTTGCCGCTTTATCCCAACCATGTGGTGGTCAGTCAGCCCCATTGCATGATGATGGTATGGGCTCCAGCGCCTCATCATCGAACTGAGGTAGCAATTTGCACTTCGGGTAACTTTTGGCTGGGCGCTTAAGGCCGTATTCCTTGGCTGTCAGGACATCAGTCCATCTATCATTTAGCAGATCTTGATCAGCTTGAAGCTGCTGCTGCTTCTTTTTCAGGCTCCTTGCAGTGGCTATTAGCTGGCGCTTAAAGCGCTCCTGCTCGAGGGGTTCTTCAGGCACGATGAAATCCTCGTTGCCGAGGCTCACCTCATCCTCGGAGAGCGGAAGATAATTACTGTCCTCCGAGTCTTCGTTTATGGCCTGTTCATCGGGGCTAACTTGCCCATCTTCCCGTTCTTCTTGTTCGGAAGTTGCTTCAACGGGGTCTTCATTATCTTCGGCACCATCCGGAGTATTATCTTCTCCTGTGCCGGTATTGCTATCTTTTGCACGACGTGACTTAGAGCGGCGCCACTGACGTCGGCGCTTAGGTTGTGTCCCAGGAGGTTTATCCTCGACTGGATCTTCTCTGTCGTCATCGTTAGGTTCTTTAGGTGTATCCACCATGTAGACATCATACGAAGAAGTGGTCGTCCAGCGTCCGTGAATGGCGGGTTTTGGCCATGCTCCTCATCTGCATCGTCTTCATGCCAACGATGTCTTCGGAGCCGTAATCAAGCATATCGGTTAAGTCTTTGATAGTGGCTATGAAGTGGGTGGTGGGTGGGAAGCAAAATTCCCCGTCATCAGCTTTCAGTTCGAACCGGATATAGTTCGGCTGTGAATCCCCTGCTAAGGATAGATTTTTTTAATGAGTTCAGCATGTCGCCTAAAGGCGAGTGCCGGAAGATGTCCGCGGCACTAAATCCGGCGATCGAAGACCAATCCTGCTCGACATTTGCGGACGCACATGGTTCAGACCTTATGGCCAGAAACGAGTCCGAGGTTCCGGTGACACAGACATCACCAGAGGTTAGGTCCGTGTGTGGCTTTAACGCCGTGGAGTCTGCGGCTTCCATGGCGGGGTTGAGCTTCCCGTCCTCGGATGGCGCGATCTGCTCCGGATCTAAGGCCAAAGCGGTTACATATGCAATTTCCTAGGTATGGCCTGATGACAGTTCTAAGTCATGTTTATCGAGGTGACGGGGAGCGACTGCCGTGGTCTCGAATCTGTCGAAGATCAAGTCTCCACGGATATCCGTGACGTAGTTCAAGCTCCGAATTTGACCTGATGGCCAGGGGCGTAGCTGTCGATCTTCTCTAGACGGCCAAGCGAGTTGGCCCGAAGTGCGAAGCCGCCGAACACGAAGATCTGTCCGAGGAGGAAGACTTCCCCTTGGACAGCATTGTTGTGGATGATTGAAGGAGCCATCAAACCTTTTGAGGACGACACGGTGTAACTCTCAATGAAAGCACCAATGTCGGTGTCAAAACCGGTGGATCTCGGGTAGGGGGTCCCAAACTATGCGTCTAAGGTCTATGGTAACAGGAGACAAGGGACACAATGTTTACCCAGGTCCGGGCCCTCTCTATGGAGGTAATCCCCTACTTCCTGCTTGATTGATCTTGATGAATAAGAGTATTATAAGAGTTGATCTACCACGAGATCGTAATGGCTAAACCCTAGAAGTCTAGCCTGTATGACTATGATTATGTATATCGATCCGGACTAAGCCCTCCGGTTTATGTAGACACCGGAGGGGACTAGGGTTGTACAAGGTCGGTTACAGAGAAAGGAATCTCATATTTGGTCACCAAGCTTGCCTTCCACGCCAATGAGAGTCCCATCCGGACACGGGAGAGAGTCTTCGGTCTTGTATCTTCACAGCCCATTAGTCCGGCCCATGTCCAATAGGCCGGACGCCCGAGGACCCCTTAGTCCAGGACTCCCTCACTCTCAAATCCATAAAAGTATTCAATCCGATAACAAAGAAATCTCAAAGGGAAAAAATCAATTCATCACAACAAGATGGAGAGGGGAAAACACCATATGATCTGACTATATTAACAAAGCCCGCGATACATCAAGATCGTGACATCTCAAGAACACGAGAGAGAGAGAGAGAGAGATTAAACACATAGCTACTAGTACAAACCTTCAGCCCCGAGGGTGGACTACTACCTCCTCATCGTGGTGGCCGTCGGGATGATGAAGATGGCCACCGGAGATGATTGCCCCCTCTGGCAGGGTGCCAGAATGGGGTCTAGATTGGTTTTCGGTGGCTACAGAGGCCTGCGGCAGCGGAACTTCTGATCTAGGTTAACCCCAAGGGTTTCTGGAATTTTTGGGAATTTATAGGGTAAAGAGGGTGTGCGGGAGGCCACCGAGGTGGGCACAACCCACCTGGGCGTGCCTGGGCCCCCAGGCGCGCCCTGGTGGGTTGTGCCCCCCTCGGGGCACCCCCCAGGTGCTGCTATGGCCCATCCTGGGTGTTCTAGTCCATAAAAAATCTCCAAAAAGTTTCGTTGTGTTTGGACTCCGTTTGATATTGATTTCCTGCGATGTAAAAAACAAGCAAAAAAACAGCAACTGGCACTAGGCACTGGGTCAATAGGTTAGTATGAAAAAATGATATAAAGTTGCTATAAAATGATTGTAAAACACCCAAGAATGATAATATAACAGCATGAATACTTCATAAATTATAGATACATTGGAGACGTATCAGCATCCCCAAGCTTAGTTCCTACTCATCCTCGAGTAGGTAAATGATGAAAGAAATAATTTATGAAGTGTGAATGCTAGCAAAGTGCATAAGTTTGATCAATGACAATTTCAATCACTTCTCCTAGCATCATAATAGCAATTATTTCTTATAAAACTTCTCATGTTCTAGTAGCAACCAATTCACATTTTAAGGTTCAAACAATGAATTCTCTTCAAACTCAACAACCTATGTTCTTAGTCACCAAGAAATTGTAATTCAACTTATTCAACAGAGTTTAAGTAAGAGCTCACATACTCAACCATCATATAGTCTTCTATGATTGCTAACACTCACCACATGCACATGAGAAAAACGTTTCAACTAGACACATAGAAAGATAGGGGCTTATAATTTTGCCTCCCAACGTATTCACCTCAAGGGTGATGTCAACAATAATAACTCATGCTACCCATATTCAACTGGACATATGTTCCTAGATCTTTCCTCACCACATGATGCTTGCCAAAAGAGAAAAATAAAAAGGAATATAGAGAAGAACTTTGACTCTTTGCATAAAAGTAAATACATAAAAGTAAAAGATAGGCCCTTCGCAGAGGGAAGCAGAGGTTGCCATGCGCTTATTTGTTTGTATGCCCAACCCCTTAGTGCAAAAGAACATCACGTTGTATTGCCCCTTGTGATGGCAACCTTTATTATGCAGTCTATCGCTTTTATTCTTCACCATCACAAGTTCATACAACGCTCAATTTTCTCTTACACTAAATGATCTCACACTTTTAGAAGTAATTTTTATTGCCTTATTGCACCGATGATAACTTACTTGAAGGATCTTGCTCAATCCTTAGGTAGGTATGGTGGACTCTTGAAGATAAGATTTGGGATTAAGGGTTTTTGGATGCACAAGTAGTATCTCTACTTGGTGCCGAATTTTTGGCTAAGGATGGGGGTCAAGCACCACATGTTGAAGGATCTATGACAATATAACTTCTGTGTGAATATGAACAAACATATACCATTACGTTGTCTTCCTTGTCCAACGTCAACAATTTTGGCATATAATATTTTGATGGGGGCTCACAATCACAAAAGATTTCCATGATAGTGTATTTGCATGTGAAAGTTCTCTTCCTTATACTAATTATTCGTGAATTGCTTGTATGACCAATATTGTGATTGTCAAGCCTCAAAAGATTCACTTTCTAAACCCAATGTGAAGCTACCACTAGGCATGATATAATTTCAACTTCATGATATTCAATTCATTCAACGATTTACTCATAGGATATAAGTGAAGCACAAGAGTAAATGACGAGCTACTCCAAAAAAGATATAAGTGAAGATCAAGCGAGTAGTTAAGTAAATAGGTAGCTATTTGAGGACTCTCTCTTATTCAAAAACTTTCAGATCTAAGCATTTTATTAAAAACATCAAGCACAAATAAAATGACATTCCAAGAATAGCACACATCATGTGAAGAAGCAAAAACTTAGGCTCAACCGATACTAACTGATAATTGTTGAAGAAGAAAGGTGAGATGCCTACCGGGGCATCCCCAAGCTTAGATGCTTGAGACTTCTTGAAATATTATCTTGGGATGCCTTGGGCATCCCCAAGCTTGAGCTTTTGTGTCTCCTTAATTTTTCTCATATAACGGTTTTCCTAAATCTCAAAAGCTTCATCCACACAAAAGTCAACAAGGACTCGTGAGATAAGTTAGTATAAACCAATGCAAAAACCTTATCATTCTCTACTGTAGCAAATCACTAAAATTATTATTCAGCATTGCACACTAAATGCCTCTTCATATTTAATACTCCTATACTCAAAAAGAATCATTAAACAAGCAAACATATGCAAACAATGCAAACACAACAGCAATCTGCCAATACAGTACAGTCTGTAAAGAATGCAAGAGTATCAATACTTCCCTAACTCCAAAAGTTATGAAAATTTGCCACACTGTAGAAAATTTATCAGAGCTCATTTTTCAAAAAAAAAACATTTTATCACATTCTGACTTTTCTAAGGAATTTTTGCAACAACGTAACATTTCTGTTTTCAGACAGCAACATATATACTTGCAAAATAAGCATGGCAAAGGCTATCATTGCCACTTTTATTGAAATAAAAGATGCAAAACATTATTCTAAATAACAGCAAGAAAATACTAACAAAATAAAATTATGCTCCAAGCAAAACACAAATCATGTGATGAATGAAAACATAGCTCCAAGTGAGGTTACCGATAATGTTGGAGACGTAAGAGGGGATGCCTTTCAGGGCATCCCCAAGCTTAGTTGCTTGGATATTCCTTGGATATTAAATTGGGGTGCCTTGGGAATCCCCAATATTAGGGTCTTGTCACTCCTTATTCCCCTCATATCGATATCTCATCCAAAACTTGAAAACCTCAATCACACAAAACTTAACAGAACTTTGTGAGATAGGTTAGTATGATAAAGAGCAAACCATTTCACTTTGGTAATGTCAAAGACAAGATTCATAATTGTTTCCACACAATGCCTACTGTAGCATTCATTTCTACAATTTATATTGAGAAATATAATCCATAGAAACTACAAAACAAGCAAACTATGCATTGAAAACAGAATCTGTCAAAATAGAACAATCTGTAGTAATCTGTACTCCAGCCATATTTCTACTACTCCAAAATTTTTGAAACAATAGGAAAACCTGGGCAATTTTTCTGTCAATCTTATTCAAAAAGAATCAGCATTTTATCACGCTTCCGTAAAAAATGAGAATTGTTTTCCTGAGCGCAGAAGTTTCTGTTTTTCAGCAAGATCAAATCAACTATCACTGTAAGCCATCCCAAAGGTCTTACTTGGCACTTTATTGAAACAAAATCTATAAAACATGATTACTGCAGTAGCCTGATCATGTGAACAAACAAAAACAATAGGTAAAAGTGTTGGGTTGTCTCCCAACAAGCGCTTTTCTTTAATGTCTTTTAGCTAGGCATGATGATTTCAATGATGCTCACATAAATGATAAGAATTGGAACATAACGGGAGCATCATGAATCACATGGCAAGCACATTTAAGACTAACCCACTTACTATGCATAGGGATTTTGTGAGCAAACAACTTATGGGAACAAGAATCAACTAACATAGGAAGGCAAAACAAGCATAACTTCAAAACTTTCAACACATAGAGAGGAAACTTGACATTATTGCAATTCCTACAAGCATAAGTTCCTCCCTCATAATAATTTTCAGTAGCATCATGAAGAAATTCAACAATATAACCATCACATAAAGCATTCTTTTCATGACACAAAAGCATAGAAAACTTATTACTCTCCACATAAGCAAATTTCTTCTCATCAATAGTAGTGGGAGCAAACTCAACAAAATAACTATCATGAGAGTGAAAATTAAAATCATGATGAAAAGTTCCATGGTTATCATTATTCCTTATAGCATACATGTCATCACCATAATCATCATAGATAGCAACTTTGTTATCATAGTCAATTGAAGCCTCATCCAAAATGGTGGATTCATCACTAAATAAAGTCATGACCTCTCCAAATCCACTTTCATCATTATAATCATCATAAATAGGAGGCTTGAAATCATCATAATAAATTTTCTCATCAAAACTTGGGGGACTAAAAATATCGTATTCATCAAATATAGCATCCCCAAGCTTATGGCTTTGCATATCATTAGCATCATGGATATTCAAAAGAATTCATACTAACAACATTGCAATCATGCTCATCATTCAAATATTTTGTGCCAAACATTTTATTGACTTCTTCTTCTTAAAATTGAGCACAATTTTCCGAACCATCATTTTCAAGAAAGATATTATAAAGATGATCAATAATATGATGCAACCTCAATTCCATTTTTTGTAGTTTTCTTTTATGAACCAAACTAGTGATAAAACAAGAAACTAAAAGATTCAATTGCAAGATCTAAAGATATACCTTCATGCACTCACCTCCCCGGCAACAGCGCCAGAAAAGAGCTTGATGTCTACTACGCAACTTTATTCTTGTAGACTCGTGTTGGCCTCCAAGCGCAGAGTTTTGTAGGACAGTAGCAATTTTCCCTCAAGTGGATGACCTAAGGTTTATCCATCCGTGGAAGGTGTAGGATGAAGATGGTCTCTCTCGAACAACCCTGCAACCAAATACAAGAAATCTCTTGTGTCCCCAACACACCCAATACAATGGCAAATTGTATAGGTGCACTAGATCGACGAAGAGATGGTGATAAAAGTGTAATATTGATGGTAGAAATATATTTTTATAATCTGAATAAATAAAAATAGCAAAGTAGAAAATAGTAAATGGGCATAAAAACGGTATTGCAATGCTTGAAAATGATGCCTAGGGTCCGTACTTTCGCTAGTGCAATCTCTCAACAGTGCTAATACAATTGGATCATATAACCACCCCTCAAAGTGCAATGAAGAATCACTCCAAAGTTCCTATCTAGCAGAGAACATAAGAAGAAATTATTTGTAGGGTACGAAACCATCTCAAAGCTATCCTTCCCGATCGATCTATCCAAGAGTTCGTACTAAAATAACACCAAAGAATTTTAGATTCATAATACTCAATGCAACACAAAGAACCTCAAAGAGTGCCCGAAGATTTCTACCGGAGAAACAAAAGACGAGAATGTGCATCAACCCCTATGCATAGATTACCCCAATGTCACCGCGGGAATCCGCGAGTTGAATGCCAAAACACATATCAAGTGAATCAATATGATGCCCCATTTTCACCACGAGTATTCATATGCAAGACATATATCAAGTGCTCTCAAATCCATAAAAGTATTCAATCCGATAACAACAAAATCTCAAAGGGCAAAACTCAATTCATCACAACAAGATAGAGAGGGGAAAACACCATATGATCTGACTATATTAACAAAGCCCGCGATACATCAAGATCGTGACATCTCAAGAACACGAGAGAGAGAGAGATTAAACACATAGCTACTGGTACAAACCCTCAGCCCCAAGGGTGGACTACTCCCTCCTCGTCATGGTGGCCGTCGGGATGATGAAGATGGCCACCGGAGATGATTCCCCCGTCCGACAGGGTGCCGGAACGGGGTCTAGATTGGTTTTGGGTGGCTACAGAGGTCTGCGACCATGGAACTTCTGATCTAGGTTAACCCCGAGGGTTTCTGGAATTTTTGGGAATTTATAGGGTAAAGAGGGGGTGTGGGAGGCCACCGAGGTGGGCACAACCCACCATGGTGTGCCTGGGGGCGCGCCCTGGTGGGTTGTGCCCCCCTCGGGGCACCCCCTAGGTGCTGCTCTGGCCCATCCTGGGTGTTTTGGTCCATCAAAAATCTTCAAAAAGTTTCACGGTGTTTGGACTCTATGTGATATTGATTTCCCGCGATGTAAAAAGCAAGCAAAAAATAGCAACTGGCACTAGGCACTCATCCAATATATCAATCTTTACCTCTCGACCATTTCGAGACTCCTCGTCATGTCTGTGACCTCATCCGGGACTCCGAACAACATTCGGTCACCAAAACATATAACTCATATAACACTATATCGTCAATGAATGTTAAGCGTGCGGACCCTACGGGTTCGAGAACTATGTAGACATGACCGAGACACCTCTCCGTTCACTAACCAATAGCGAACCTGGATGCCCATATTAGCTCCTACATATTCTACGAAGATCTTTATCGGTCGAACTATTATGGCAACATACGTAATTCCCTTGGTCCATCGGTATGTTACTTGCCCGAGATTGGATCGTCGGTATCTTCATACCTAGTTCAATCTTGTTATTGGCAAGCCTCTTTACTCATTCCATAATACATAACCTTGTGGCTAACTCATTTAGTCATTTGCTTGCAAGCTTATGTTTTGTATTACCGAGAGGGCCCAGAGATACCTCTCCGATACTCGGAGTGACAAATCCTAATCTCGATCTATGCCAACACAACAAACACCTTTGGAGATACCTGTAGAGCATCTTTATGATCACCCAGTTACATCGTGACGTTTGATAGCACACAAGGTAATCCTCCGATATTCGGGAGTTGCATAATCTCACAGTCGAAGGAATATGTATTTGAAATTAAGAAAGCAATAGCAATAAAACTGAACGATCATTATGCTAAGCTAATGGATGGGTCTTGTCCATCACATCATTCTCCTAATGTTGTGATCCCATTATCGAATGACAACACATGTCTATGGTTAGGAAACCTTAACCATCTTTGATCAACGAGCTAGTCTAGTAGAGGCTTACTAGCGACACGACATTTGTTTATGTATTCACACATGTATTTAAGTTTTCGAGTAATACAGTTCTAGCATGAATAATAAACCTTATCATGAATAAGGAAATATAAAATAACAACCTTATTATTGCCTCTAGGGCATATTTCCTTCACTAAAACCTTACATAGAGAGAGTCCAAACAAGAACCAAGAAATATGATGCCAAGTATGCAAAGGTTTGAGCTCTCTATGAACGATACGATCAAGCTACTCACTTGAGACCCCCTTGATAGTACGACTATCAATCCTATAACCTAGTCCCCCAACTAACGTCGTGAATGATAAGATAGAAAACCTATCAAGGTTATACCTTTGCCTTGCGCATAATCACTTGAGCTAGATGATAACGATCTTGACCTCCTCAAGTTATACGACCTTTCTTGATTACATTGGCTTGATGAAGACTAGAAAATTGCTCCACCATACTCCACTATGGGAGAGCCTCTCTTAGGCACATCTTCACTTTTCCATTATCACTAGAATAGACGACAAGCTTCAATCATGTGATCTCTTCATGATGTTCCTGTTGAACTTGCACAACTCAACCTTGATAACGATCACCACTTGATGTCATCCTCTATGGGTTATATGAGATCTTTCTTTTGATGCAAGCCCATGGAAAAATACCTAACACCACAAAGAAATGTGACATAGATCATGGTTTAGTACACAAAGCGTAATGGACAATCCTTACCATACCATGAGATCACTTGATCCCACTCGATACATCTTCTATGTTTTGTGTGTCGATCAACTTGAATCCACTCTTAGCACTTATTCTTGATCAACCTTGTATCTTATCTTCTCTCTTCATTAGGATGATGTCTTGAAGGTAAACATGAATGTTCACATAGTCTTGTTCTTCAAGACATGCTTGCAATAGGCTCAACTCTCACATGACCAATCTTTGGATAACTCCTTCAATAGAACCTTGGTCAAGACATGATATCCCTCTTTTAACCTTGAAACCAACATATGATCTTCAAGCAGTGCCCATGGACAAACCCTTCAAGTATAACTCAGTGCAACCATTAGTCCATAGAGATTGTCATTAATTACCAAAACCAAACATGGGGGCACCATGCTCTTTCAATGGTTGAAAAGCATCTATGGTGAAACCCTGCCTTAGTAAAGCAAAGAGGCCATTAACAACAAATAGGAAGAGGAATGGGTATAGGGGGCACTTTCATATCCCATGCGCGGTGCAAAGGAATCCAAGAGTGCTCCATTAAGTTTTACTTGATATCCCACTGTGGTCACACATGTCATTATCCATTGTACCCACTTGTGAGTGAAGCCCAACTTTTGCATTCATTGGTCCAAGAACCTCCAATCCACATGATCATATGCCTTAGACAAGTCAAGTTTGTATGCACAAAAATTGCTATTAGTTCTTCCCTTGATGAATATAATAAAACATTCGAAGGTGACGAGAGCATTGTCTGTGATTAATCTTCCAGGGACAAACACACATTGAGTTGGAGATATGCTATCATCAAGGATAGGGCGTAACCTGTTGACCAAACACATAGCGACAAATTTGTAGATCACACTGCAGAGATTTATAGGGCAGAAGTCAGTTAATTTCTTTTTGAGAGCCAGACTACAAGCTCATGCAGCGTAACACTCAGATTGCACTAGAGGTCTTAACCTATCTGTAACATTTGCTATGATAAGCTGGCCGTCACCACGCCTTGCTTCTGCTACAAGTTCATGGGCCACCCAATTGCACTCCCTGGGGGCAAAGACCACTGCTATGTTCTTGGAAGATAGTTAGTGCTACTTTTAAGTCTAGGATAATGCCATAGCATGGAGACCAGATTGTCACATCAACAATCAATGCATCGGCAATTGATTTGCAATCAGTCTCCAGAATCACTCAGCCCTTGTCGGCATTTGCCAAAGCATGCAAACCAACCAGAGCATCCCGTCCGTCTGCCTCCTCTGCGCTATTTGCATGTGGACAGGAAAACAAGGCCCTTTGATCTCTGGCTACTGCTCCTGTGTTTGAAATATGCCCTAGAGGCAATAATATACAAGATTAAGTGGAAAACTCATATGCACGTGTGGAATGATAAATGGTTATAGAAAAGATTCCTAGTCTTGGCTCCAGGACTAGCTCAAGTGTTGTTGGTGATCATGTTTTCGGATCTTATGATATCGTTTAAAGTGTTAAATGATAGTCCTAAAACAATATTGAGATTATGACGTTGGAAGAACGATCATATTGAATTGACCCAAATTTGTCTGTTATGAATTGAGTAATATCGTCTATAATGAATTGTAATAACACAGAATTTTAGCGTGTGATTTTGCTCCTTAGACCATGAGATTATCGAGTCACTTCTTACTGTATAGTGAGCTTTGGGGTTGCTCAAACATCACTTGTAACACGGTGATCATAAGAACAACTTGTGGGTTTATCAGAAAGTTTGACAAGGGACTAGATAGCTTGAGAGTGGGATTTGCTCCTCCGACAATGGAGAGATATTCTTAGCGCCCTTTCAGTGTGATGGCATCCATCATCATCTGGCCAGACATACGTGACTATGTCACGGGGATGTTGGAACACGACAAAGAGGAAAAAGGAACAAAATCGGTAAGGAGGATTTCAGTATAGTGAGCATGTGTAGACTCAAGAGGATACCGGTGTATCCTAGGTATTGTAAAGTATCGCGAAGCAAAGGTAACATCACATCATAACCAAAGGTTCACTCAAATATCAATCGTATGCCCATAGGGACTGATACGGACGTCCACGGTTCTGCTATCGGTCATTGAACGAAGGGGTTTCGTTCATGTCTATGAGTTACCGAACCTACAAGGCCACAAGTTTAAGGCAATCATGATCTAATGAGTGTTAGTAGGAGGGGAGTGATGAGAATATATTTGTGTAATTGTTTCATTAATATTCGGAATAGTTTCGAGAGGATCCGAAAGCGTTTTGGGGTCACTAGAAGGGTTTTGGTGAATATCGAGTAATACTGGGTATTATCGATTAATAGTATATAGGTGGAAAATGTTTCTGGGATGTTAAATTGTATATAAAATGGTCTAAAAGTATTTAGAACATTTTTATATTTAATTTAATATCAATTGGTCTTAAAAGGCCGGGAGGTGGAAGTCAACTTGGGCCACAAAGGCCCAAGTGGTTGAGACGCCCCTTCTCTAAGGAAGGAGGCCGAATTGGGGTGGAGGAGGAATCAGACTCCTCCCCCCAGGCCAACGCACCAAGGGGGACTCCTTTCCCCTTGGTGGCAGCCCTCCCTCTCCCCTCTAACCTATATATACTTGAGGTTTG
This sequence comes from Triticum urartu, assembly GCF_003073215.2. Classification (NCBI taxonomy): domain Eukaryota; kingdom Viridiplantae; phylum Streptophyta; class Magnoliopsida; order Poales; family Poaceae; genus Triticum; species Triticum urartu. The sequence goes on from NC_053022.1 coordinate 104,683,419, forward strand.
GTGCTCTTTGAGATACACAAGTTTTGGAGCCTCCTCTAATTGTTCTAGTTCTAGTTAGTCTTAGTTGACTAATTAGAGCTAGGATAATACTCTAATCCTCATAATTATAATCCCACTGTGGTTCTAATCTCCTCCCTCTAATTCTCGGGCGACGATTAGCTCCGGACGGTGAAGCGCTGCCGGATCATGAAGGTTGCATGCTTGTAACCAAGTAGAGAAGCCGTGCTTTCGGCCTTTGGTTTGAGGTACTGTTCGTGGGCGGTTTGCGGGATCGTTCATATGGGTGGGATTATTTGACCATTCCCATCCACACCAATATCAGTAAGGATTTGCCCTTTGTACTGACCAGTCAAGAATGTACCATCCACAAACATCACATGAGGACAATGCCTGAAAGCTTTGATGCACATAGCAAAAGAGAAGAATAATCTCTTCAACACCTTGAAAACTAGTATACTCAGCAATATCATGTGTTGTACGTTGACATAATACGTGAAGGAGACGGACAACATTATCATATGAGTCGATGAACGTCTCAAACCTTTCCTCCACAGCCTTCTGCTTAGCCCTCCAAACATTCCCATAAGAAATGTTGTAATTCCATCTGACCTTCACTGCTGTATAGATGTGTTTTGCTTCCATGTCTTTCTTCTCCACTATCTCAGTATACATGAGTTGCGCAATGCGGGTTGAAGTCAGGTTCGGATGATTCACCGGAAGGATTTTCCTCACACAGTTACATGGGACGACATCGATGACAAGCCAGTGGATGTTCTACCCAGGCACATGCCCGTGCACCTTTCCAGGACAACCTATTTCAACACATTTCATGGTGTAGTTTGTTGGACTTGATATGTGTGTCCGAAAAAACCTATGCGTAGGCATAGCCCACTATACACCGCATACTTCAATTTTTTCTTGATATCATACATAGACCCTATCTGGACATGGTTCAGATGATACTGCCATGGAGTCTCGTGGCCATCATTGACCGTAAGGTCGGTCGATATGTCCTGATCCCATGCAGAAGGAGTCGGTACCTCCACTTCATCCTCAGAATTTTCAGAACCCAGATCCTCTGCCAGTCCATCCTTGTCCTCTTACTCCATCACCCTCTGCATTTCCTCCCCTTCCTCATCCCCATCAGCAAAACCAGAACCAGCTAATATTATCGACTAACTACTCTGCCCAGTTTCATGACCACACAAATTGTTTGGCACATAATCTGGCTCTTTCTCGGGTTGGATGGCATCCACATCTAGTGGTTGTGATCCGGATAAATAAATCTCGTTAGCCACTTGATTTCCCTGGTCTGGTTCATACCCCCCGTTGAGTTGTACAGTATTCTCCTCCTTTGCCACAGGTTGCACTAGGGCGTATGGGTGGATTCTTCAGTCTCTACAACGCCTTAATAGGGTCAACCACTCCTGGCTCCTTTCTGTCGACATCAACTCCCACTTGACATCTTTACAGGATTTGGTCCACAATGCATGAATACTGACATAACATACTTCAGGATCCAGCCCAAAACTAGTAGTCAACAGTACTTCAACTGTCTAATGTCCAGTATATCCGGGTCTAGAAGTGTCATCACACAATTTTTATACTCGCTAAGATCAACCCCCAACTCATTATATCGAACATTACCAGGGCCATAGTAAACAGTCAAATTTACTAATTCAGACATTTTCACCCATCGGACATTTCCATCTTCTCATCAATCACAACGAAAATATAATCCCCTCTACATGAACTAACCGCTAAAATGCCACCACAGACAAATTAACACTTGAATTATGCAACATGACTTATCTACACTAACTACATAGTACAACTTCACATGTACAAAAACTAATACTTAGAGACAATTTGTGATGACATGGTTATACCTTCAACGCGTGTTTCCGCTACTTCTTGGTCCTCTCTTCAACTCAGCGGCATTGGCCACCCGCCGGAGTACTTGCACCACTGAACACCACCACTTCCTCCCCTCGCCTCCCGGAGCTTGGACTCCGGCTACCTCCCACCAAGCAACATCACCGCCGCCGCCTCATCCACCCACCCAAGCCGCACCTCCTCCTCCCTAGCCGCACCTCCACCCCACCATGGCTCCTCCTCACCGTGGCTCCTCCTCACCTAAGCTCCACCACACTACCCCATGGATATTTAGGACCGTAGGCCGCCAGGGATGGCTATGATCTACTCTTTCTATGGCTTTGATGCAGGAAAGGCTGAAAAATGGGGCGGATGTGGCGGTTTTCGTGAAGAACAGAGAGAGAGGGGAATGAACCACGGTCTAGAGGAAGAAGAAACCGACTCGATCTTATCCCTAGAGTCTTCAGATTAGCATTGGCAGAAAAGCAGGTCTTCGGTCTCGCGTTGGCCGAAAAGCCTCTCTTCGGTCGCGGGCCGGCCGAAGTTAATATTCTTCGGCCTAATCACCTCCCACGGCTCTCTTTGGCCCGTAGCGGTCACACTTCAGCCCAATAGAACCGAAGACCCATCTTCGGCCTACAATTGACCAAAAATGTCCTCTTCGACCAACACGAGGCTGATAGGGTCATAGTTTTGATTTTTATGCGTTAGGTCATATAGTTTTTGAATTTGTCATAAAAACATGATATTTTAAAAAGAATACACAAAAAATGGATATGGCAAGTGTATGTTTCACTCTGGTTGCCCTCTGAGAGTTGGTGGAATGGGTGGGGTATATACACCTAGCACCAAAAATCCAACTGCTCCACATCTTTATGCACACTTCGGTGGGACCAGGTGAAGCTGAGACCGACCTGTGTGGTTGGTTTGAACTTTAGGCTTTTCGGTGAGACCGGATAGAACCTCTCGGTGAGGCCGGAACCTCTCGGTGAGATCGAGCCATGCTGACCTAATCACTCTTAATACTTCGATGAGACCGATTGAAACCGATCGAAAATTCTGAGTCAATTTCAATTGATCAGAGAAGTTTTGCCAATGCTCTTCGGTGGGACTGAGGTGCTAGGGTTTAGGCAACGACTATGTCAAGTGTATCTCGGTGAGTCTGGTTGTCCGAGTGTATGCTATTCGATGGGACCAAGATGGACTTTAGGGTTTTGGACACAGGGCAAAGTGAGAAGTGTGGCTGAGGTTTTTGAAGCAATATCTGTAAGTATTTGAGCAGTCAGACTATCATCAAAATATCATCCTCTTTTAATAGTATTGTCTTTCCTATGGACTCAATGCGATCTTGGATCACTTAAATGAAAATGTAGAGTCTTGAGACTTGGTCAACATATATCCTTATCATTTTGAGGGTCCACATTCACATTCAATTGCTATACCTAGATTGAACTTTACTAAAATATTCTTTGAGACGACATTAGTTCAATAATGTATACATTGTGATGAATTAACAAAACCAACTAGGGATTAGACGCACTTTCAAGTGATAAATTAAAAAATTGTTCTCAAATTTTGATAAAGTTCATGAATTTTAAAAAAGTTAAAATGTTTTGAATAAAGAAAAATCTCCAATTCAAAAAGTTGATTTAAAAAAAACACTAAAAAAAGTTCATAAATTTGAAAAAAAATGTGAATTTGGAAAAACTTCATGAATTTGAAAAACCTTCATGAATTTATTTTTATTTCCCCAAAAATGGTTCACAAATGTGAAAAATGTTTTCATTTTTTTAAAAAAATCAGAAATTTAAAAATAAAAAGAAAATAGAAATAAAGGTAAACGAGAAATATATGAAAAATTCGAGCAAACAAAAGGGAGCACTTAGTGAAAGCTTATTAAAGCTCCACATCATAGGTAGGAAGCCTCCAAAAGACCACAACCTTCCAAAACCAGGGACAGATTCAAGCATTATTGGGCCGTCCCATTACTATCCTTGAGATCGACGAAAACTCAACACATGTCTACATTTTTGCTACAATACATTTTTCGTATACGTCAAGAATATTTTTTAATACATATTGTATATTTTTTCTATTGTTTCGATGTCTATTATTTTCATACGCATTTTAAAATATTTGATATCCATCTAAATCATTTTAAATACAGGTTTAACTATTTTTATGTATATGATTAAATGTTATTTCAAACATATGTTTTGATGTCTACTTTTTTTTTGTACACATTGTATTTTTTTATACACCCGATACATTTTTGTACACATGTTTCACATTTTATATCTACACGTTTAACTTTTTCCAAATGCATGATTTACATTTCTTGAAACATATATTTTTGGATGTCTACTTTTTTCATAATCATAAACATTGTACATTTTTTGTGTACACCAGGAACATTTTTTATATAGACATTTAACATTTTGAGAATTTTTTTATCTCTAATTTCTTGAAACATATATCTCTTATTTTTTGTTGTTTACTTTTTCCACATACATTCTACATCTTTTATATACTTTTTCATATACATTGGAAACATTTTTGCTGTACATACTTAACATTTTTTTAATATTAACATTTTTTAAAATTTTATGTAATTTTTGTTATCATAATATACATATGTCTAAATTTGAAAGCATAAACAAAAGTTAAAAAAATAAAATAAAAATAAAAAACATAAAAACTGACAATAATTGGTCAGTGGCCTACCGCGCGCTGGACCAGTCCATTTAGTTAGGCACCTGGTTGTGCGCGCTAGTAGGACTGGCCTATTCATGAGCTCCCTTCAGGTAGATGAAATATAGTCGCCTCCCGGCAAATGCTAAACGGCGCTCGCTGCGCCCGTTAAAGAGTTAAATGCAAACCGGAGGACACCCCCGCAAGAGCTGGGCCGGGCCGTTCTGCCTTTTTTTTCCTGCTAAAACTGCAAAAACGCCTCCCTGAAGTAGATACACCGCAATAACCACCCGCTCACAACGCCTCATGTGATAAATTCTTCCGTTTATTCCTTTTCTTCTTTCTTTTCTTTTTCTTTCTTCTTTTTTCCTTTATTTTATTTTCATCTTTCTTTTCCCCCTTTTTCTTGAATACGTGAACTTTTTTCAAGTCGTTCATTTTTTTCGAAATAGATGACCTTTTTCCTGAATTATGATTTTTTTAAACCGGTGAACTTTTTCAAAAGTTGATGACCCTTTTTTTTCGAATGGAATGGACTTTTTTATAATCGATGAACTCTTTTCAAATTCGATGAACTTTTTTCAAATTCACTGATTTTCTTTCCAAAATTGATGAAATTTTTCCAAATTCGCTGATTTCTTTTTCAAATTGATGCACCTTTTTTTCAAATCAATGATCTTTTTTCCAAAATCAATGAACTTTTTTGGAAAATTGATGATTTTTTAAAAAAATCGATGAATTTTTCTTTGCATTTGTGATTTTTTTTTCAAAATCGATGAACTTTTTTTGTGTTTGTGAACTATTATTGAAAATCGATGAACTTTTTCTCAAAATCAATGAAATTTTAAAATTTTGTGAACTTTTTTAAAAATAGATGAACTTTTTTCTTATGCAAGAATTGTTTTGAATACATGAACTTTTTTCTAAGTCGTGATTGTTTTAAAATTTTCTACCAAAAAAACACGTTTTTTTCCCTGAAATGTACGCGCAAGAAACAGTGTTTTAGTTGTTTTGTGCTGTAAACAGTCTCTAGCACCTAGTAGCTCTAGTGGTTAGGCAACATACATAGGACCTAAACGGTGGGAGCTCGAAACCTCACGGAAGCACATTTTTTATCGAACAAGAAGCTGGGTTTTTTTTATCGAACAAACCAGCTCGTGTAGCACGACAGCATGGATGGGCCGCCCCTCCGTAAGCGAGCGGACGAGACTTGCCTAAGCAAGCAGGCGAGGGAGCAGGCAAGCCGGATCCTAAGCGAGCGCGTGAGCGCCGGTTTTGTTTGGCGGCAATAAAAGCGCGAGTTAGGAGCTCCCGTCAGTCCCCGGATTTACCTCCGAACTTCGGCACAAATAGGTGCAGCTTCGTTGAAGGCGCACTGTTTCATCACTTTTTATGTTTTTATTTCTTTTTTATTTTCTGTTTCCTTTTTTTCCTCTCCTTTTTGGGGCACCGTGTATCACAAAAATGTTAATCGTATACTAAGAAAATTTTCATGATATAGTATGAAAAAAAGTCATGATATATTAACAAATTTTTCAACAAATAGTACAAATGTTCCCTGTGTATTTGAATTTTGTTCAACATATATTACACAGGATGTTCAGTGCGTATTCGAAAATTGGTCAACATATATTACAAAATGTTCAATGCAAATACAAATTTTATTTCAGTGTATATGTTCATATTTTCAAAATGTTCGAAAATAAAGACCGAGCAAAAAAAGGCCCAATACAGTGTTTCTGCATTATGTTTTTTAGGTTTTATTATGTTCATGGTACTTTATTCACCAATCAAAACGTAATGCAAAAATACAGATGTTGAAGACGAAATCACAAAAACCTCACGGAAGCACATTTTTTATCGAACAAGAAGCTGGGTTTTGTTTATCGAACAAACCAGCTCGTGTAGCACGACAGCATGGATGGGCCGCCCCTCCGTAAGCGAGCGCGTGAGCGCCGGTTTTGTTTGGCGGCAATAAAAGCGCGAGTTAGGAGCTCCCGTTGGTCCCCGGATTTACCTCCGAACTTCGGCACAAATAGGTGCAGCTTCGTTGAAGGCGCACTGTTTCATCACTTTTTATGTTTTTATTTCTTTTTTATTTTCTGTTTCCTTTTTTTCCTCTCCTTTTTGGGGCACCGTGTATCACAAAAATGTTAATCGTATACTAAGAAAATTTTCATGATATAGTATGAAAAAAAGTCATGATATATTAACAAATTTTTCAACAAATAGTACAAATGTTCCCTGTGTATTTGAATTTTGTTCAACATATATTACACAAGATGTTCAGTGCGTATTCGAAAATTGGTCAACATATATTACAAAATGTTCAATGCAAATACAAATTTTATTTCAGTGTATATGTTCATATTTTCAAAATGTTTGAAAATAAAGACTGAGCAAAAAAAGGCCCAATACAGTGTTTCTGCATTATGTTTTTTTAGGTTTTATTATGTTCATGGTACTTTATTCACCAATCAAAACGTAATGCAAAAATACAGATGTTGAAGACGAAATCACAAATTGAGGAGTACTCCTTTCAAAGATCACTTTCACCTCCCCAGGTTGCGACAAGTGGCACACATCCTCTTTTTCGTAAATCCGTTTATTCAAAACATTTCACCTCCTAAACTGTGCTTTCAAATCTCAAACCGTTTTCATCGTTGGATCCCTCGTGTCGAGATCTACAAAGCTAGATCCCATATTGATAGGTTTTGATGAACTTTTCTGGAAAAAAAGGGATGAAAAAACCAAGAGAAAAATCCGTGCCTCATATGGAAGATTGTTTTTAAAATAAAACACGTTTATTTTCGTTTCCAAGAGGCACTCATGGAAAAAAAATATAAAACACGTTTTGTTTGTTTTGGAGAGGCATGGTCGTGCCTTTCACTGAAGCAAAACCGTGCCTCTTGAGGAAGGAAAAAAAAGAAGAGAAAACACGCCTTTTCTATTTCTGAGAGGCACGGCCATGCCTCTCATGGAAGCAAAACCGCGCCTCTCACAGAAGGAAAAAAAAATGTGTATTTTTAGTTTTCGAGAGGCACGGTCGTGCCTCTTGCGGAAGCAAAACCGTACCTCTTGGCTCTTGCGAAAGCAAAACGGTGCCTCTCATGGAAGGAAAAAAAAAGGGAAAACACATTTTCCTGATTTTGAGCCACGGCCGTACCTCTCGCGGAAAAAAACAGATTTTTTACGCAAAAATTGAATAAATTGAATTTTTTTTGTCCAAAAGCTAAGAAAGACTGGTGGAAAACCAAAACCCGAAAAAACTAAAAAACCAGTCTAAAAAGCCAAAAACGCATGCCGAAAAATATGAAAAATCCGGACGGAGCGCCCAGAGCACGACACGTGGTGGCGCGCTCTTAGCCCATCCTCAAGTGATCGTTAAGAGGTCCCTGAAGGAGGGAAAATCCTATTTGACGCTAACTGCATCAAATTGTCGAGCATTTGCACAGGCGGTCTCCCCCAAGGGCAAGAATTGGGCCGGCCCACTTCCCCACTGCAAGGCAGCCGGTTTTGGGAACCTTCCAGAAGGTTCCCTGAACCGGTTTTTTTTATTTTTATACCAGTTTTATGGTTTTCTTGTTTTCGTTTTTTTCTGATTCATTTCCTTTTTTCCATTTTCTGTTTCTTTTTCACCTTTCCTTTCCTTTCTTATGTTTTCTTTTTTCGTTTTTTTATTTCTTTTGAACATTGTTCGAAAAGTTTAAATTTGTTTGTGTTTCTATATTTTTTTTTCAAAATTTTGAAATATATTCGTGTTTTAAAAAAATGATAACATTTTTCAAATATTTTTTCGCGCATTTCAAAATTTGTTCTTGTCTTACGAAAATTCTTTGGAATGTTTTTGTTCATTTTTTCACAATTTTAAAAAATGTCCCTGCTTTGAAAAATTCTACACGAATCCCAAAATTTTGTTCATATTTTCGTTTTTCCAGGAGTTTCATAAATGTCCCTGTTTAAAAAATTGTTCACAAGTTAAAAAAATCGTGTTTGCAAATTTTGTTCAGGAATTTCGAAATATGTTAACGTTTCCAAATTTTGTTTTCGAATTTCGAAAAATGTTCATGTTTCAAAAGAACTGTTCATGTTTTTCAAAAAATGTTCTTGTATTCAAAAGTTGTTCACAATTTCAAAATATTATTTGTGTTTTAAAAATAATTATTTTTTTCTATATTAGTTCACAATTTCAATAAATGTTCACAATTTCAAAATTGGTTCTCGTTTTCAAAATATGTTCACAATTTCAAAAAAATATGCGGGTTTCAAAAAATGTTCTTGTTTTCGAAATTTGTTCACAATTTCAGAAAAACGTTCGTGTTCGAAAAAATGTTCGGGAATTTTCAAAAATGTTCTCGTTTTGAGGTAGAAACACAATTTCAGAACAGTGTTGATGTTTTAAAAAATCTTCGCGGTTTCAACATTTTGATCGCAAATTCAGAAAATGTCCCTGTGTTTTTTGTTCTCATTTCCAAAAAATAAATGAATACAAATATTGTTCACAATAAAAGAATATTCGTTTCTTAACTTTTTTGGTTTTTAATTTAGAAATGCTTTTGTGTAAAAATATAATTTGTGGTCTTAGAAAATATTTAGGAATTTCCAAAAAAGGGAAATAAAAAATCACTTTTTCGAAAACTGTTTGTAATATAAGCAATAATCACGGCATTTCAAAACTGTTTAAAACTTTGAAGCAATGTTTTTGAAATCTCAACCTTGCTGTGTATTCTTATAGTGTTTTGCGCCTCTATGTACATCTGCCATTCTGTGGCGTAGTGGCTAATGGCTCACAGTTAGGGATCTGCTGTGTGCTAGGTCGGGGGATCGAACCATGTCGTTCTCGTTTGTGTCGCAGCTATTTTTTGTGTCGCGTGATAGGAAACAACGAACGGGCGCGTTGGTGCGCCGGCCCAGTCGTGCATCCACCCTGTGCGTCGAGTTTCTGCATGACGCAAAATGCGTCATATAGGGACTCCCCTAAAGGAGCACTCGTAAACTAGTTGCTCTCTGTTGAAGGAGTCATGTTTGTGCATTCCAATTTTTCATTGAACTGTATGGTGGTCTTGGATGAAACTCTATGGGTTATTCGAACTTCTTGCGCGTCCATGGCCCAAGTTCTAGACGTAACTTGTCCAGGCATAGGGAGCCGCTATATAGCGCTTCAAGCGCCCGTGCGGCCGTGCGTGGAAATCGTGCTCACGTAGCCTCAAAATTAGGCCAGCCCAACGCGTGCATCGCTCGCTCGGCACTTCCTTCCTTCGCTCGTTTTGCAGATTAGTCGCGGTTGACTGGTTAATCATTGACTTTTTAAGAAAAAAATATAAAAAAACCCCGTGAATTCAAAAAAGTTCGTGTATTGTGAAAAAAGTTAATCAATTTTAAAAAAAGTACACCGAATTTGAAAAAATGTTCATCAAGTTTGGAAAAAGTTGCTCATTGATTTTTGAAATAGTTCAGAAATTAAAAAAAAGATTATCAAAATTGAAGAAAAGTTCATCAATTTTGAAAAGAAGTTCACAAGAATTGAAAAAAAATTCATCAATTTTGAAAAAAGTTCACAAATTTGGAAAAAAATCATTAATGCTGAAAAAACGATAAATTATTTTGGGAAAAATTTCACAAAAAATTCAAGAAAGGTCATCGCTTTTGAAAAAAAATCACGGAATTAGTAAAATGTTTAGCTTATTTGCGGGAAAGTCCACAAAAATTCAAAAAAGTTTATCAATTTTTAAAAATGGTCATGCATTTGCAAAAATCAGGAAAAAAGAAAATGTGAAAATAAAAATGAAAACCAAAAAAAAAACTGAAATGGAAAGAAGGAAAATTAAAAGCCATGAACCGAGAAAAGGAAAAAAAAGAACTGTTTTACAAACGGGTGGGATAGGCTACTGGTTGTGTGCTATAACCTAGAGGTTTGGTGTTAGAAGCCGGTCGTGTGCATATTCTCTAATAGTCTAGAGAAAATAGAATAAGTATGGGCCTGCCCATGTAAGAGCGCCTTCAACGCCAGTTAACAACTGCACGCTGATGGGCGCTGAAAGGCGCCTAATGGAAACGCCCTAGGCATATGCTCTGAGCGTAAAGAAAACTTGAATCACTATTAAAAAGGCCATGTTTGTGAGACAGAAAATGGAAATAAAATTTACTTCATTTGAGTTGGCAAAAAAGCAAAAATTAAAAGTATGAGTAAATAAACTATTGGATCATTGGAAATAGATGCTGCGTGCCGGGGATCCGGTATCAGCGGTGCAGTGCATCACGCACAAACGTCCAAGCTCATCATTGGTCCATTATACAGTTTATTATTTAGTATTAGTATTTTGAAATTAATCATTGCACGCACGTAGCAAACGTACAAAATATGTACACAAGGCTTAGGAAAGATGGTGAAAAATCAATATCGCGCATGGCGAATTGGTACGGGTCCTTCATGTTGTTGCTATGCATGGTGTCATCAGTCATGGTCTCATGAAGAATCTTTTCTTCGTATATGTGGCAACGCGTGCACATGTCGTACCAGTTTTAGCATTGTGAGTGTATGAAATCATGATTGCACGATATATTACTCTTCGTGCATAGACACGTATATATGATGTACAAAGGTGGGCCACGGACCTTAACTATATAAGAAATTAGGAGGCAGGCCTAATACATAATATGCACATAACACATATAGTCAACCCCCCCCCCACGCAGTCGAAGCGGCACCGCGGCTGACGCAAAGACTGGACCGGAACTCCTCAAATGACGCCGTAGGCAAGCCCTTGGTCATGATATCGGCAAATTGTTGAGAAGTAGGGACATGTAAAACACGAATATGGCCAAGGGCCACCTGTTCCCGAACAGAATGAATATCCAACTCAATATGCTTGGTCCGTCGATGATGCACCGGGTTAGCGGAGAGGTATACCGCCGAGACGTTGTCACAGTAGACCACCGTGGCACGGTCAATAGGGCAAGAGAGCTCCTGAAGCAGCTGGCAAAGCCACGAACACTCGCCGACGGCGTTGGCCACCGCACGATACTCAGCCTTAGCACTGGACGAGAGACCGTAGGTTGCCGCTTGGACGACCACGAGATGAGTGAGGGTCCAAGATAGACACAATAGCCCGAAGTGGAGCGACGAGTGTCAGGGCAGCCCGCCCAGTCTGCATCGAAGTAGGCGGTGAGGGCGGTGTCGGTGGAGGCGTGAAGCGTGACGCCAAGATCCATAGTGCCACAGATATAGCGGAGAATCCGCTTGACGGCAGCCCAGTGAACGTCTCGAGGAGCATGCATATGAAGACACACCTGCTGCACGACATACTGGATCTCCGGTCGAGTCAGAGTGAGGTACTGGAGAGCACCAACGATAGACCGATAGAAAGCAGCATCCGAAGCAGGAGAACCATCCATGGCAGAAAGCTTGGCCTTCGTATCTACAGGCATAGCGGCGGGCTTGCAGTTAAGCATGCTGGCGCGCTCCAGGAGCTCGTGAGCGTACTTCCGCTGATGAAGAAAGAAGCCATCCGGACGGCGCACCACCTCGACACCGAGGAAGTAGTGCAAAGGACCCAAGTCCTTGATGGCGAACTCAGCGTGAAGACAAGCCGTGAGCTGACTGAGGAGACCAGCCGTACATGCCGTCAGGATGATGTCGTCGACATAGAGCAGCAAGTAGGCCGTGTCAGAGCCCTGATGATAGACAAAGAGCGAGACATCCGAGCGGGTAGAGCGGAACCCAAGCTGATGGAGAAACGCCGCGATGCGCTGGTACCAAGCACGCGGAGCCTGCTTGAGTTCATACAAGGACCGTGAAAGCAGGCACACGTGGTCGAGAAGCGCTGGGTCAACAAACCCGGTGGACTGCTGGCAGAAGACCTGTTCCTCGAGGTGACCATGGGGGAAGGCGTTGGAGACGTCCATCTGGTGCACCGGCCAAGCACGGGAGACCGCAAGGTGGAGAACCGTGCGTATCGTGCCGGGCTTGATGACCTGAGCGAAGGTGTCAGTGAAGTCGATGCCAGCACGCTGTCGAAAACCACGAACGACCCAGCGCGCTTTGTAGCGATCAAGGGTATCATCAGGACAGAGCTTGTGTTTAAAGACCCACTTCCTGGTAATCACATTGGCGTGTCGGGGATGGGGAACGAGCTGCCATGTCCGGTTGCGCAACAGGGCGTCAAACTCCTCTTGCATCGTAGCCATCCAGAGCGGGTCACGAAGAGCGACTCGAACGGAGGACGGCAACGGCTCAGAGGTGTACGCCGCATGGACGTAGTCATCTAAGGCGTAGCGCGAGCTCGGGCAAAAAACGCCCATACAGGCGCGGGTGACCGGACCGGCCACAGACACCGGGGGCAGGGGGCCACTACAAAAAAAATACACTTCTGTGATGATACGTGTTTGTCACAGTAGGTCACGTTTTCTGTCATGCATGTACATTCATGACAAATTTATGACAGAATTAAGATAGTCATACCTGTGCTGTCGTAGAAGTGTTCCATGACATTTCCAAAATTATCATCACGGAAGTGTCCACTTCCATGACGATAAATAGCGCGTCACAGAAGTGCTTTCGTCAAGGGTGACCGACACGTGGCATCCACCGTAACGGAACGCCGTTAAGCTATCGGGTCGGATTTTGGATCCGATAACCCGTTAACAACCATGACCAATGCCGATTTTCCACGTGTAAAATTCTCATTGGCTGACTGATCCACGCGTCAGCTCCGCGTTGGCACAGGTGTCACTCATCCAACGGTCGAGATGGGCCTATGATATGTTGACACGTGGACCGGCCCAAAAGTGGCCCACAAAGTTTAAATGGGCCAGCCCAACCGAAGGCCCATAAGATTTAGCGGACCATAATGGGCCGGCCCAGCTAAAGGCCCATAAAATTTAGCGGACCATAATGGACCGACCCAGCTAAAGGCCCACACGATTTTGCAGACCATAATGGGCCGGCCCAATTGAAAGTGCTAGTGATCGACTAGAGGGGGGGGTGAATATGCGATTTTTATGAAAGTCTTCAAAATATGAAAGTTTCGAAGACAAACGATAGAAATAAACCTATTACCATGCAGCGGAAGGTAGACTACACTAGGCAAACCATAGTCAAGTATTCAATGAAGTGAAAGCACAATGACTAATAGCAGCTAGGCAGTAAAGATCAAGTAGGAAGATATTGTGAAGCCAATCAGAACAAGCAGTCACTCAGTGAAGACAAAAGATAATGCAATCATACAATGACTTCACAAGGACCAATAGTAAGTAAAGGGAAGGGAAGGATGAAACTAGTGACTCGTTGAAGACAATGATTTGTTGGACCAGTTCCAGTTGCTGTGACAACTATACGTCTGGTTAGGGAGGCTGGGATTCAACTCAGAAGACCTCGTCTTCACCTTATTCCCCTTGAGCTAAGGACACCCAGTCCTCGCCCAATCACTCTGGTAAGTCTTCAAGGTAGACTTCCAAACCTTCACAGACTTCGTTCACCGGCGATCCACAATGACTCTTGGATGCTCAGAACGCGACGCCTAATCGGCTGGAGGATTCACAGTCCTCAAGTGTAATAAGTCTTCAGATCACACAGACAGGAAGACTTAAGTGATGCCTAACACTCTTTGGCTCTGGGTGTTTATGGCTTTATCCTCGCAAGGAATTCTCTCTCAAAGGCTTCGAGGTGGGTTGCTCTCAAACGACAAAAGTCGTACTCTAACTCTGAGCAGCCAACCTTTTATGGTTGTAGGGGGTGGGCTATTTATAGCACTGGGCAACCCGACATGGTTTGTCCGAAATGACCCTCGGTCACTAAGGAACTGACACGTGTTCCAACGGTCAGATTTCAAACACACACGGTAACTTTACTTGGACTACAAGCAAAGCTGACTTATCCAACTCTGGACAAGATTTGCTCTCATAGTCTTCACTCGAAGACATAGGATTTTGGTTAAGCATCACTTCAGTCATTCTGACTGGTTCTCTTGGACCCCACTTAACAGTACGATGGTTCCTATGACTCAACAAAGAAAAACACAGAACGACGAAACTGCTAAGTCTTCGCGCTCCATAGTCTTCACGCGATGTCTTCTCTTATCATAGTCTTCAATGTGAATGTCTTCACATACCACCTCTGACTTCAATGTCTTCATACATTTTTAGGGGTCATCTCTAGTAGGAAAACCGAATCAATGAGGGACTTCTACCTGTGTTATCCTGCAATTCTCACAAACACATTAGTCCCTCAACTAGGTTTGTTGTCAATACTCCAAAACCAACTAGGGGTGGCACTAGATGCACTTACAATCTCCCCCTTTTTGGTGATTGATGACAAACTAGTTGAAGTTTTCAACGGGGAATATAATATGTGAAATTTGTAAAGGATAGGGGATTGTCTTCATAAGTTGCAAGGGCTCCCCCTGAAGATGTGCACATAAGTAATTTGCTTTTGGAATGCAAATGCACATGGCAGGTTGTACTTGTGGAGATCCTCTTCAACTTATGATGACAATTCATTATGCAAGATATGACGTGACGAAGATGATGATATGCATAATGAAAAATGGACGTCTACAAAATGATCTAAGTGCAGAATTTATCATCGCACATGCGGAATTTATCATCGCATCACAGAATAGCAAATAAGTAGCAGACGACCATCGAGTTTGAGTGTTACAACTCAAAGAACCAAATGTATCAAGATGCGAGAGTTGTAAACACTAGGCAAAATATAAAACTACCACCCATATGAACCCGCTTGAAGACTATCAAATTCATATGCTTCTCCCCCTTTTGTCAGTAAGGACCAAAAAGATTTGAAGACATAGAGCACCTACTCGTCCCCGTGAGGAGTTGGTGAAGCAGCAGGGTCTTCGGTGTTGGTTGGTGGTGCAGACGAACTCGGTGCAGTGTTGATTCGCGCTGAAGGTGGTGAAGTAGCATCGTCTTCATCATCGATGACACGTGCATTCACTGTTGCAGCAGAGGAGGAGAACTCAGAGTCTTCAAGAGACGGAGTACGCCGCAGCACAGTCCTTCTTGGAGGTGTTGAGTCAAACTTGAAGCGTTCAGAGAAGCCATCCTCTTGAAGATCATCTTCAGAACACATAAGCGTCAACCCTTTCCATGTACGCTGACAAGTTTCATGGGCAACAAAGGCATTCTTGGTGGCAAGGTTGCGAATCCTGTTTACGTCCACCAAGAGGCTTTGCATTTGGCGCTTCAGCCAGTCATGATGCTTATCCTGTTTCTGATGAAGGGCAGCCAGAAGTTCTCGATCGTTGAGAACACGAGATCGCTTCTTGGGCCGTTGGGCAATGGTGCTTTCAGTTGCTTCAGTGAGGGCACGATGAGGTGCACGGGTAGTACCAGCCAGAGGATAAACACGAGCGACTGCTGGATCTCCGTCAATGTGTTGTGAGAAACTTTGCTTATCAGCATTCTGAAGACTAAGGGGCTCCTTGGCAGGCTCTGGATAGATGGCTTCAACTGACATATCGACGTCAGGCATAAAGATCCGATGATTGCGAGCAGAGGGCTGATAGGTGACAGCTGAGTGTAGTTTGATCAGCCGCATAATCCATGGAGCATAAAACTTCAAGCCAAAGAGATCAGATCCTGATGCAGCAAGTTGGCGGATGAAGAAGTCTTGTGCATTGAAGTATTTACCGTGAAGAATATGGAAGACCAAAGTCTTCATTGCACCTTCCAGCTTTGCATGTGGAGAATGTCCTTTGATGGGCTAGAGAGTTCGCCTTATAATGTGATAGATAGTGCGTGGCAGATACTCAAGGTCTTCAACAAACAACTCCTTAGGATATGCAGCATCTGGAGGCAAAGGCTTCATCATGCTAAGCATCTGACTCATGTTTGGTTCAGGCTTGTGAAAAATGCTCTCCAGATCTGCACTGTGAAGCTGACAACCAGATTCATAAAGATCTCCTGGAGTGGGCAGACCAGTGAGCTCAATGATATCAAAGGCTTTGGCTTCGTGATGAACATTGCCTGTCATCCACTCAAGGACCCAAGTCTTCGGATCTCTGTTGTAGCCACGAATATGAAGAGTGGCATAGAATTGGAGTAGCAATTCTTCGTTCCAGTGCTCCTTGTCAGTGACGAACGACAACAATCCAGACTCTCTGAAGCAATCCAGAACTTCTTCCAAACAAGGCAGACCAGTTATTGCTTCAGTGTCAAGACGCATATGTGGGAAAATGCGACCTTGATTGTACAGAATGTATGAGTAATAACTGCGCTGCTGATAGCTCCAGAACCGATCAGAAGATATTCTTGACTTGGTGTAGGGGTTCTTGGCGCTATCAAAGAAGGTGTTGTGTGCCTTGAAGCCATTGATATTAAAAGATCCGGGTGCAGATGCAATACCTGGAAACCTGGGCATTGGCTTCTGAACCTGAGGCCTGTGCTCAACGTGATAGTCAAACTGAGTACCAGCAGCAGGCGGAGGAGTCAGAAAAGGCCATTTGACAGTGATAAGTTGGCCATAGTTGAATGCTTGCTCGATAGTGTGTGGCCTTGGTGGCGGAACAGGAGTAGTGGCATCAACAGAGGCGTCAGGCTGCACATCTGTTGCAGGTGCATCATTGGCTTCATTGGCCTCTGGCACAATGTTAGGTGCAGGCTCCACAGTGTCTTCAGCCATGACCATGTCATTGGCTTCAGTGGTGTTAGTGGTGGCAGCCTCCCGATTCTCAACCTCCACTTGAGGAGCTGGAGGGCCGGGCACTGACACGTTCACTTCAGGAACAACTTCTTCAGTGATGGGGGAAGTAGGGACACGTTCTTCTGCTTGTTTTTCTTCGGCTGATGCAGCCGGACTGTCTTCAGCAACTTTAGCTTCAGACTCGGAAACGTTCATAGTAGGAGTGGCTTCGGGGAACACCTGACGTGCAACAGATTGGTGGTGCACTTCTCCTTCTGAAACGCTCGAAAGAGGGACTTGGGGCCTTGGTCCTTTGCGAAGCCTGCGTAACGCTGGCGACGCCTGTGAAGATGGAGTTGGCTGGGCCTCAAAGTCATCCTCTTCTTGCACTAATGGGGTTGCTTGCGGTTGGGGAGAGTTTGGAGTGTCTTGTCTCTGTGGGTGATCAGCCCATGATGCATCCTGAGCAGTTGGCGTCAGAGGACGACCAATGTTGATGAGTTCGCTGTGCGTAAGCACAGGCGATGATACCAGTTGGTGCTCGATCTGAGGAAGGACTTTATCATCTTCAACATTGTCATGGTGACCAATGTCTTCAGCAGCGGTGGGGTCAACTGCTGGGATGTCTTCAGCTTCAGGAGCCTCTGTGGAAGCAGGCTCATAAACTACTATCCGTCGTTCTTGATGCGAGGAATCAGGGCGAGCAACAGAGATGGGTTCTACAACAAGGGGCTCTGTGGGAGCAGCCCGATCTTTCTTGGTTTTGCGCTTCTTCTTGGAGGGAGCGACATCAGAAGCATCAGGATTTTTCCTCTTTCTGGCTTCAGCCTCGGCAGACCTCGTCTTCTTCAGTTCTGAAGCGATTGACCGGACCTTTGGCTTCGAGCCAGTCATGCTGCTTGGAAAGACAATGCGGGGTTCTTTCTGCCTTGAAGGTGCAGATGTGTCAGTCGATGGCTTCTTCTTCTTTGCAGCCATTCTGGGGTCAATGCCAGGACGCCCAAGAGCCTTGCGCTTCTCAGCTTCATTGTAGGCTTGCACGCACTTGTCAGCCAGACTCTTCATGCGCTCATGAGACCCTTTAGCTTCTTCACGTTTCTTGAGAAAGGCTTCCTTGAGCTCGTGCAGCATAATCTTGAAGTTTTTCACATCTTGCACGCTGAGCTTGGCCATGTGCTTCTTGAACTGAGCTTTCTCATAGTCGATCTTTTGCTTCAGTTCAACGATGCGCTGAGCTAGAGCTAGCTCAGAAGCAATGGCGCCAGTGAAGGCGACGCTGAGGTTAATTGGAAGTTGCAGATCATCAAAGCTGAGATTGGGGGTTTCAAACCACTCATCAATGAAGTTGTGGATGATTGCCACGTCAAAGAGAGGCAAATCATTGAAGATTTCTGCTTCTTCCTTGCTCTTAAGCAGTTGCTCAAGAGCGTCGGCTACAAGATCTTCATCGCTGGATAGATCAATGGCATCATTGCGCAGAATAGCAGCAGCAGTCAGTGCCTGATCATTATTCTTTCTCATCTCAGACTTCTTGGAGATACGTGATAGATCTTCAGACTGCACACTGTCTTCAGGAGGTGCAGTAGCCAGTGGCTTCGCCCGTAAGATTTTTGGTGCTGAGGCAGACTTTGAAGCTTTAGGCTTCTTCAGCTTCGTTGGCTTCGGTGGTGCAGGTGCTTCGTCAGATTCAGCATCATCTGCAGGTTGATCCACGACCGCCCCTTGAACCATAATATGAGTGATGAGACCTTCTAGGTTGTAGAAGGGCCCAACCAGATTGGGTTCAACTTCTCGTGTGCCATCAGCATGTGGCGCAGAGGGGCCTGGGTTGAAGTCTAATCCCAATGACTTCTTGTTTTCCTTGGCAGAGTTCTGTGCAAACTGATAGTTGCGCTTGAAGAGATTGTCTTCGCGACACCATAACAGAGAGGATGGGTCGGCATTAGCAGACTGAGGTCCACGAAGCATGCAGGGGTAAAAGCCTTGAGCAATAGCTTCGGACTGTGATTTGGGCTGAAGACCTTTGTATATGATATCTCCCCATGGGCCCTTGATGGCACTCTTCTCAGCATATTCGTCGGTGACGAATCTGTACTTGAACCATTCCTCTGCCCAATGTCTTCGAATCCATTGGATTCGGTTCTTGCGTTCTCCATAGGTTTCTTCTGGATCTGACTTGTATAGCTCATAGAGATCTGGTGGCAGGTCCTTAGCAGTGTTTCCACGGTGCTGTCTGCCGCCCTTCCTTGTAGATTTCTCTGTAGCCATGAACTTCAAACTGAATGGCTTCAACACGTTCAAAGGTTTCAAAGGCTTCCGCCTGCGGGTCAAACAGGAACTGGCTTTGGGAGAATTTATATGATGCTGTAAGAATTCTGCAAATGAATGCAGACTATGAGAACCAAGGGATTCTCCCACGGACATGTACCTGTGACAGCATTAAGGTGCGAGGGAAGGGGAAGAGGTCATATGCATTCTTAGAAGATTTTGAAGATAAATCAGTTTAGAAGACATTGACCTCATAGTGCGAAGACATTCACTCATAGATAGAGAGTTGGTTCCAGATTTGTACGAATCCACGGATCAGTACAAGTGAGGAATCTAACTACTTTGTGAAGTATAAGTGAACATACTAGGCATATTATGAGATGCAGTAAGAAATAGATCCAACTTGTGTGAACAGAAACTGCTTGTGGTAGAAAGTGATGAATCTATAGGATCAAAGGGGCCGTAAAAAGGAAGTTTTATTTACCACACGAAGAACTGCTAGACGGAGTGGGAGAGGAGGCCGAGCAGTTCGATCGTCCGTGCCCTAACTTGGCGACGGAGGACACCTACGACGACGGCGGAGAAGACGATGTCCGTGGCCTGCGTGAAGACGGCGTCGGTGAGGTCACGACAGCTAAGTGCTTCGTCGCCGGCGTCATCGAGGGCTAGCGGTGGCGCTAGGGTTTGTGCGAGAGTGGAAGAAAGGATAATGACTGTGGTGAGGTGTGTATTTATAGGGACAGGGACGGCACAGTGTTATTACACAGGTGCCCCTGTCGATTCATATCTGAAGGGCACATGGCTATCATGCAACATATCGGAGGTTGTTCCACGTTCCCACGCACGCCTGGATTGTCGGGTGGTCGTTCCCACTTCTCCGGGTTTCAGGTGAAAGGATTTAGCATTGAAAACAGACTTAATGTTTGTCTCTGTATCTTCTGCTGACAAGGACGCAGAGAAGATATTCGACAGTTTCAATAGAATGCATATGATTTGGAGAGATAGAGTTTGAGATAGAAAGCATAGAGAGGTTAGGGTCCAATCACATTCACTTAGTTCAAAAGATTCAACAAAAAGACATAGCTATAAGTGAATGCTGTAGAGGACAGAACACTAGTATATATATATATATATATATGAGAAAGACAATCAAATCAACATAGTGAAGATAATCATGAAGACAAGCTGAGATTGAAGCCAAACCAAATGTGAAGACAAACCAAACGTAATGCCATGAGTGAAACACTTCAAACAGAAAAATTTGGTGGTGGCGTTACCCACCGTATAGGAAGTATTAGACCCAGACACGGCACACAATTATCGTGGCGCTCCGAAGTCAAATTCCACATTAATGTATTCACACTTAGAATGTAAGTCTTCATTGATTGAAGATATACTTTACTTCGTGTGTTGCACATCTAAGTCATCAATTTGCATAAGTGTTAGGATGTGTGCCTGATCACAGGACATTTGAGGATTCCAAGATATTTAGCTCACACCGTAACTTGCAAAACCTCTTCTCATCCAAGGGCTTGGTGAAGATATCTGCCAATTGCTCTTCAGGGACAGTTCTTTTGGACGATTCTACCAGAATCGCTCCCCTCCCCAGCTTCTCCCAGAATCACCACTCCATATGTTTTTTACAATCCTAGCTAATTAGACCTTAACTAGATAGGATTCTAAAAAAAATATGGAGTGACGATTCTGGGAGAAGCTGGGGAGGGGGTGATTCTGGGAGAATCGCCGAAAAGAACTGGCCCTCAGTGTTGACGTGTATGATATCAATATCTTCCTTCACAACATGATCTTTGA
Organism: Triticum urartu; assembly: GCF_003073215.2. Classification (NCBI taxonomy): domain Eukaryota; kingdom Viridiplantae; phylum Streptophyta; class Magnoliopsida; order Poales; family Poaceae; genus Triticum; species Triticum urartu. The sequence goes on from NC_053022.1 coordinate 104,704,705, forward strand.
GAAAGTGATGACGAATTTCAATGTGCTTTGTCTTCGAGTGCTGAACTGGGTTGTTGGCAATCTTGATGGCGCTTTCGTTGTTGCAGTAGAGTGGCACTTGCTTCAGATGAATGCCATAGTCTTTGAGTGTTTGCTTCATCCATAGAAGCTGAGCGTAGCAAGATCCAGCAGCAATGTATTCAGATTCAGCAGTGGAGAGAGATACACAGTTCTGCTTCTTTGAAGACCAACATACAAGTGATCGTCCCAGAAAATGACATGTGCCTGATGTAGACTTGCGATCCACCTTGTCACCAGCATAATCAGCATCCGAGAATCCAACCAGATCAAACTCTGAGCCCTTTGGATACCATAATCCTAATGTTGGGGTGTAAGCCAAATATCGAAGAATTCGCTTCACAACTAAGTGATGCGATTCCTTTGGTGCCGCTTGGAATCGAGCACACATGCAAACACTAAGCATAATATCTGGCCTAGATGCACATAGATAAAGTAAAGAACCAATCATGGAGCGGTATACCTTTTGATCGAACTCTTTACCATTGTCGTCGGGACCCAGATGATGTTTGGCTGGCATTGGCGTCGTGAAGCCTTTGCAGTCTTGCATCCCAAATTTCTTCAGGCAATCTTTGAGGTACTTCTCTTGAGATATGAAGATGCCGTTGAGTTGCTGACGTATTTGAAGACCAAGAAAGAACTTCAGCTCACCCATCATGGACATATGATATTGCTCTTGCATCATATATCCAAACTCTTCACTGTATTTCTGATTGGTGCAGCCGAAGATAATGTCATCCACATATATTTGGCACACAAACAGTTCACCATCATATGTCTTCGTGAAGAGAGTGGGGTCGAGGGAACCAGGTTTGAAGCCTTTGCTCTTCAGAAAGTCTTTGAGTGTGTCATACCAAGCCCGAGGGGCTTGTTTGAGGCCATACAGTGCCTTGTTGAGCTTGTACACCATGTCAGGATGTTTTGGATCTTCAAAGCCAGGCAGTTGTGCAACATACACTTCTTCTTCAATCTTGCCATTGAGAAAAGCGCTCTTCACATCCATTTGATACAGAAGAATGTTATGATGATTTGCATAGGCCAGCAGTATGCGTATGGCTTCAAGTCTAGCCACAGGAGCAAATGTTTCATCGAAGTCAATCCCTTCAACTTGAGTGTACCCTTGAGCAACGAGACGAGCTTTGTTTCTGACAACTTGACCATGCTCATCTTGCTTGTTGTGATATATCCATTTGGTGCCTATTATATTGTGCTTGCGAGGATCAGGACGCTTAACCAGTTTCCATACATTATTCAGCTCAAACTGTTGAAGCTCTTCTTGTATAGCTTGAATCCATTCAGGTTCCATGAAGGCTTCTTCAACTTTCTTGGGTTCAGATATTGAGACGAATGCGAAGTGCCCACAGAAATTTGCTAGTTGTGTTGCCCTCGAACGAGTGAGTGGACCTGGTGCATTGATGCTATCAATTATTCTCTCAATCTGTACTTCATTTGCAACACGAGGATGTATAGGACGAAGATTTTGCTCTTGCTGATCATTGTCATCGTTAGAAGGATTGTCTTCAGACTGAGCATTGTCTTCAGTTTGATCAGGTGCGGAGATGATAAGTTCCTCTTCAGGCTGAGATTCAGATGGTATGATTTCTCCAGTTCTGTCGGGGATATACCCCGCGGTATGACCCGGCCAGATGTATAACCCAGCCGGACTTGGCGACTCACTAATGACCCGCCCTGACTGGACGACTCACTAAGTGACCCGCCCGAGCCTGGCGACTTATGGGTGACCTGGCAAGCGGATCAAAGGAGCGACAAGACCCGGGGGCCCAAGAGGCTCAAGGCCCAGAAGGCTGGCTACGTTATGATAGGCCGGCTTAAGAGGAAAGGCGTGAGGGATATCTCCTTTACGAGGAAGCAAGACCCGGACTTGTAATCCACTTGTAAGAGAAGATAGACTAATCCTAGTCCTACTAGGACTCCACATGTAACCCGCCCCTCTAACTTATATAAGGAGGGGCAGGGCTCCCCAAAGAGGGACATGACAGAAAGTAATCTCCAGGGCTAGACACAAAGAGCCGGCTTACCGGCGACTCTCTCGTGATCATAATGAGACCTAGCCACAAACAACACATAGGGTTATTACCGGATGATGTTTCCTGGGGCCCGAAGCTGTCTAAATCCTTGTCTTGTGTGTTGCGTCTCTCGATTCCGCTCAACCCCTTCAAGCTACCACATAGATGCGTTGGCCTCACGACTAAATCCTTACACTAGGACATCTGCTGTGACAATTCCACGACAGTTGGCGCCCACCGTGGGGCCTGCACACGGTGGTGTTGAGTTCTTGAAGGGATCTTTTCTAGGGTTTCGAGAAGTTTGCAATTTTCCGGATGAAGAAGAACCAGTTTGAAAAGATTGGCATCAACCTCAAGATTTATGATATGTGAAAGAGAAATTAGAGTTGCGAGCCGCCTGCCGCCATCGTCTTGAGGTTCATCTGAAGAAGTTTTTTGAGCCACCGAAACCAACAGGGATCAAGTTTTTGCGGCGACTTACTAAGAGAGCGGTTCGACGAATCTGCCGACTCGCTTAAAGATCAGGGACTCGCCAAGTACTATTTTATCTAAAACCAAGAGATTCCATGGTGGATTGTTGGCTGCGCGTAATAACAAAAGCATTAAGATGAGACATCTGACGAGCGATTCAGAGACCGAGGTGTCAAACAATTAGAGTCAGAAAAATCGCCGAGACCGAGATAAAAGCTTTCCGCTGCAGGTTTCCTTTCTTGGATTGCGGGATGGATATACCAAGACCGACTCGAAGCAATCCTGCGCTGTGGTCAAATCGCCGTAGTCCTTGTTTTCCTCCAATAGGCCAAACTAGGTACACGCACATGCAAGGATCGGTCCCGCTGCGCTCACGAGAAGCCTGAAGTCGTTTCTGTTCGTATGAGACAACAATGACAATCGTATTACTCTGCTACGTGATGGTGAGGTTGATCTGCCACTCTGAATTTTTTACTTACCAAAAACTACATGGGGAGGCGATCAAGACAATCCATCATGATGCTAGCTATTGTTCCCAATACGCAAGTGGTCAAAAGATAAAACACGTGAAGTCGGATGATGGGAATCGACCTTCACGGCCTCGCCCTACCGCTCGCTCTGGACCGAAAGGCCTTAAGTCTCCGTTTCTGTTTCTGTTCCGAGTCACTGCCGGTTTTTTTCGCTTGACCCGCCACCGGAGCACCTCCGAGCCGCTACTTCATGGCTGCCACGCCGCATCACCGGGTGGCTGCGGTTGCGGTCATGGCCGTGCCATAAGCCGCCCGGCTGCCTAAGCCTCGCGCCACCACCGCCGTTTCATCTTTGCGGTGGGCCGCCGCGCCGCTGCAACCTTGAGCCGCCAGACCCGTGGCGAGTCATTTTTTCTGCAAGCCTCTGCACGTGCAAGTCCTCCGGTTTTCTGCGGCCTTCGAGCACCTCGGCTCTGCCAAAGACGCCGACGCCTCTGGAGCGGCAAGAGAGTGGCAGTGGCACGGCCCCAACAACCATTGATTTTTCAAGGCATCTCACGTGAAAAGTACTACCACAGCAAAGGAGGTGCCATGTTGTGCCTATAAGGCGTACGTCAGCACCATCACACACCGGCGTCTGCGCCCGCTTACTGATGGAACAGGTGTGCGCAAGTCACTGCCCGTGCAGCTTAATCTACGTCAACTCGCCGGAGCCGCGTTGAGCCGCCCTTGCCGCTTTGAGCCGCTGAGGTTATATTAAGTTGACCGGTCTGCCTGAGCCGCCGGAACTATAATGAGTCGCTGGTCTGCCTAAGCCACCTCTGTCGCGATAAACGGATCATCTGTCATCCAAAAAAATCAGGTGTTATCCATCCAAGTTTGATTTATTAGCACATGTTGTTTTTGTCAAAGAACAAGTTTATGTTTGCCTTGGTCTGCAATATTGTTTATGCAGGACAATTATTTATGACAAAAGTGATATTATACCGCGGAGATGGAGGCACGCCAACATCTTTTGGCACAGGTGGTCGTCGTTACTCAACGGACTCCCGCACCGGCTTACAACGTCATGGCCGTCTCTCACGGCCGCACCGGCTTACAACGTCGTGGCCGTATCTCATGGCCGCACCGGCTTACAACATCGTGGCCGTTTCTTGCGACTGCACCGGTTTACAACGCCGTGGTCGACTCTCCCGTCCACACCGGTTTAAATGTCAGCACCCGCGGCCGACTCGGCCGTGATTGATTCCAGTTTCACCATGGTGATCATCAACTCTGCGGTCATAATTGCTGACCTGACGCATCAGGTGAAATCCATCCAGTATATTTTTATATTATATATTGCTTTTTCTTAAAAAGAGCAATTGCTCTGGCTTGCAAGTTCTTCAATGCAGAGCAAGTTATATCACTGAGCTGTTGAATGACTCATACCGGGTTACATCACGGTCAAATATGGAGAATCTCAAGACAACTCCTCGAGTCGCCTCGAGACTCGGGGGCTATGATGACATGACTCAGTAAATGATTGCCAGTTTAAAGGCAAATTCAAGAACTCCGGGCCATTGGAAAAAATAGCCCGACCCAAGAGGCTACTGTCTTTTTGACGAATATTTAAAGGCCGTCAGGAAATTTCCGGCTTAAAAGGAAGGATTCCGGTTCAAAATCCGGTTCAAGGTAAACCTGTTTCCCACAAAGCTTGAAGCTCTCAAATCCGGTTTAAAGTTCCGATTCAAAAAGATTTAAATCTCTCGCAAGTTTGAGTTCTCAGAAAAATTAAAGGTTGCCAAAAGAACTTGCTGCCATGATGCGCGGTTCAAACTTGGATATCCTGCCTTACGGCTTATCTTATTATGATCACTTGGGGGCTTCCTGCTCATCGAGCATAGCTATCAATACCCTCTTGATCGGCGCAATGCCAAAATTTATATGGTCACTCGGGGGCTTCCTGTTCAAACATAGGTCGTATTCGAACCAAAGAGAACATAGCTGTCGATACCCTTTTGATTGGCAAACTGTCGAACCTACTTGGGGGCTTCTTGATCGTATCCGAATCATAGCTCAACCCCTTTGGGAATCGACGTGGATCGTATTCGAATCAGCGTCGTTAAACAACTCTCAAGGTCATTTGGGGGCTTCCTGTTCAAACATAGGTCGTATTCGAACCAAAGAGAACATAGCTGTCGATACCCTCTTGATCGACATCGCCAAAGCCACTGGGGGCTATATGATCGTATTTGAATCTTAGCTTAACCCCTTTGGAATGGTTTACTGATCGTATCCGAATCAGAAGCCTCAAAAAGTTTTATTCTGTCTCTGGTAAAGTTTATTGCAGCCACAATTACTTAACTTGAGACCTTTTTGGGATTATATCTCAAATATATATAAGTGTTTTATGCTTAACCCGGCTTGACTTTTGACTATAAGTTGCCAGTTTATGACAATCATCATCTATGTGGAAGCATTGGCTTTTAAGGATTGGGTTATCACCCTTACTGCACAGGTTATGTAAGCCGGCAGTACAAATTCAATATCACAGTAGTTATATGTGAGATATTATGACCCGCCCTGGCTTTTGACGCTAAGTCGCCAGGGCATATGTTGTTTAAACTCTCTGCAGGATTTGCAGAAATATGACATGTAAATGATTAAGTTCAAGCTCATTACCAAAGTTGATGCTTCAAAATGATTATCCGTTCTGGATTTTCTCAAAAGGCTATAAGCCGCCGGGTCATGAAAATTCCGGTTTACAATGAAGGCGTATTGAATCACCATCGGCCAAGAGCCGCCGGGTATTTAAACTCCGGATTTACTTGTCAACAGATAAGGTATTTGAATTCTTTAAATAGCCAACATGGCTGGATTTTCAATGATGATATTGAATGATTGAGGTTTTCATACCGGATTATATTATTCAAATTTTGAATAGCCAACATGGATGGATTTCTATTATGATTATCAATAACCAGTATTATGATTGAGGTTTTCAAAGTCGCTTTAGCGCCACAGCTATTATCTTTATCAATGGGCATGATTTATTTTACAATGGAGGAAATAGTCCCGAGTCGCTGCAGGCTTACGACCCGGCACTTGGGGGCTACATTATTCAAGTCGAGGTTACATCAAATATGCAAGTCTCATGTCGCTGCAAGCATGCACCATGACACTTGGGGGCTAATGCAAAGTCATTTTTATTGGCCTTATTGAAGACCCGACTCATCCCATTGTAATGAGCCGGCCCTTGGGGGCTACCAATTGCTCCTGTTAAAATTCAAGATACACAAGCCTTATTCCATTATATATTGAAGGATCCACTGCTCAGTTGGTAAAGCATAAAGCTCTTAACCTTGTGGACGTGGGTTCAAGCCCCAGGATGGGGGTTACATCATATGATATTATTTTCAATGAAAAGTCCCAGCTTAGTATTATCTTACTAAGCCGGCCCTTGGGGGCTACACGTTACTACTCAAGTTTACATCATCATATTTACAAAGTCCCTGCTCATTATTACATAATGACCCGACACTTGGGGGCTAATGCATATTGCTCTTTGCTTAAGACAATTCTAGGATGACCCGACTACACTACTATGACTATAGCCGACTCATGGGGGCTACACAACTGGATTTCATTTAAAGCCATGGTGATAAGTCCCGGCTTATTCATGCTGATTAAACCGGCCCTTGGGGGCTACAGGTATTATGGATATAAGGGAGAAATATCTTCAAATTTTCAGTTTGAGTAAATCAGATTGACCCGGTGTCTGCAAAAATCATAAACCGGCATCAGCGACAATTATGACTCGGTGCCATCAATATTTATAAACCGGCCATTTTGGTAATATTAAACCAGCAAGTTTTACATCTTCAAACCGGCTGAAGATCAAATGAGTATTTCAAAGGCCAATATTTTTGTTAAGCATTGGGAGCTGAAGTCAAAGGAGTTATTCTTCACAATATTTTACTATGACAAACCGATGTCAGCAAATTGATTATGAAGCTGGTCTGTTGACCCGGACTTCCCAGAAGGAGGAGATGACAAGGACTTAAGGATGATCAAGTGCCGGCTTACAAGAATATTTAACCCGGAGTGCAACCTGTCAATTTGTTCTTGTGTTTATGTTGCAGATCAGTTTAACATGGATAAATCCAAACTAAACTTGGGGGCTAATGTCGGGGATATACCCCGCGGTATGACCCGGCTAGATGTATAACCCGGCCGGACTTGGCGACTCACTAATGACCCGCCCTGACTGGACGACTCACTAAGTGACCCGCCCGAGCCTGGCGACTTATGGGTGACCTGGCAAGCGGATCAAAGGAGCGACAAGACCCGGGGGCCCAAGAGGCTCAAGGCCCATAAGGCCGGCTACGTTATGGTAGGACGGCTTAAGAGGAAAGGCGTGAGGAATATCTCCTTTACGAGGAAGCAAGACCCGGACTTGTAATCCACTTGTAAGAGAAGATAGACTAATCCTAGTCCTACTAGGACTCCACATGTAACCCGCCCCTCTAACTTATATAAGGAGGGGCAGGGCTCCCCAAAGAGGGACAAGACAGAAAGTAATCTCCAGGGCTAGACACAAAGAGCCGGCTTACCGGCGACTCTCTCGTGATCATAATGAGACCTAGCCACAAACAACACGTAGGGTTATTACCGGATGATGTTTCCCGGGGCCCGAAGCTGTCTAAATCCTCGTCTTGTGTGTTGCGTCTCTCGATTCCGCTCAACCCCTTCAAGCTACCACATAGATGCGTTGGCCTCGCGACTAAGTCCTTACACTAGGACATCTGCCGTGACAATTCCACGACAAGTTCCCATAAGTTTGATTGATTCACTGGATGGAACTTCATCTAGCACGTTTGACAGGTGCTCTCTTTGTGAGCCGTTAGTCTCATCGAACCGCACATCCACTGTTTCAACCACTTTATAGTGAAAAAGGTTGAAGACTCTGTAGGAGTGCGAATCCTTTCCATATCCAAGCATAAAACCTTCATGTGCTTTTGGTGCAAATTTTGAAGTGTGATGTGGATCCTTGATCCAGCACCTGGCACCAAATACTCTGAAGTCACTGACATTTGGCTTCTTGCCAGTAAGGAGCTCATAGGATGTCTTGTTGAGAAGCTTGTGAAGATAAACATGGTTGATGATATGGCATGCAGTATCAATGGCTTTAGGCCAGAACTTCCTTGGAGTCTTGTATTCATCAAGCATCGTCCGGGCCATCTCAATAAGTGTTCTGTTCTTGCGTTCCACGACGCCATTCTGCTGCGGTGTGTACGGAGCTGAGAATTCATGTGTAATGCCCAAAGTATCAAGATATGTATCTAGGCCAGTGTTCTTGAATTCAGTGCCATTGTCACTTCTGATGTGCTTTATCTTGACGCCATAGTTGTTCATTGCTCGATTGGCGAAGCGTCTGAAGACATCCTGCACTTCAGTCTTGTAGAGGATTATATGCACCCAAGTATATTTTGAATAATCATCAACAATGACAAAGCCATAGAGACAAGCAGTAGTAGTAAGAGTTGAGTAATGAGTGGGACCAAAAAGGTCCATGTGGAGCAGTTCGAAGGGTTGAGTCGTTGTCATGATTGTCTTTGAGGGATGCTTGGCCCTCGTCATCTTTCCTGCTTCACAGGCACCGCATAAGTGATCCTTCTTGAACTTGACGCCCTCGATGCCTATGACATGCTTCTTCCTTGCAAGGGTGTGGAGGTTCCTCATGCTAGCATGCCCTAGCCTCCGATGCCAGAGCCAGCATTCAGAAGCTTTTGCTAGAAGACATACGGCAAGTTGTGGTCCTGCTGAGAAATCTACCACGTACAAATCATCTTTCCGATACCCTTCAAACACTAGAGACTTGTCAGATTCCATTAGAACAAGGCAACGATATTTCCAAACATCGCAATCATTTTTAAATCACAAAGCATTGAGACAGACATTAAGTTGAAACCAAGGGATTCAACAAGCATGACTTTATCCATGTGTTGATCCTTTGAGATTGCAACTCTACCTAGACCCAATACCTTGCTTTTACCAGTGTCAGCAGATGTGATGTGACTTTTGTCAGATGGACGTAAGGTTGAGTCCATGAGAAGGCTTCGCTTGCCAGTCATGTGATTAGTACACCCACTATCAATAATCCATTCTGAAGCAGCTGGTGTCGTACCCTACAGTGCAGTTAGGGGGATAGGCTTCATGAAGAGAATTGTGAAGCATAAACATTTGACGAGCAAGTGGATTATGAAAGCTTAGATCAAGGTTAGGACTGATAGGGCAAGTGGCAAGCGACTCAGGAACAAAATACATAATAAGACCATTTGGGCATTTGATCTTGCGCCCTACAAGATGTTTAAGGTCCCCAGCAATGGCTTCAGACGATTTTGGTTTTTGGCTGGAGACCTTTCCCTGCAAAAGAGAGTTAAGCTTTCTTAGCCACCCACATCTTCAAGGGTGGCTTCGAAGCAATGAGTCTAAGTGCAGCATCTGAGAACTTTGGCTTTGGAGCCCTAGCAAAAAGTCTTGCAGGTGGACAATAGTACTCATAAGGATAAGCAGAATAGTTTTTGGTCTTATGAACATGGCGGTTTGATGAAACACGCTCATATTCATAGGCCTGAGTAAGGTTTCCCTGCAAAACATTTGCGTTAGTGCGACTCAGGTGAGTCCTCTGTCTGTATGAAGCCTTTGGACCATATGAAGCCTGTGGTCTGGGGTTTGTCTTCTTCACTTGTGGTGTCATGACGACATTCACAGGAAGATTCTCCAAACACCTTTTCGGCACCCAGACTTTCTTCATAGGCGGCCCATTCCTGCAGTTACTACCAAAATACCTGGCAAACACTTCACCATTCTGATTCTTAAACAGTTTATAGTTTGCATCAAAGGATTCATCAATAACAATGGGATTAGCACAAGTGAAGCCAGATAGGGTGGATGGATCCGCTGAAGGTTCCTTTGCAGCAACCCATGTGGTTTTGGGGTACTGCTCAGGTTTCCAGTAAGAGCCATCAACATTCATTTTCTTTCGAACCCAACACCCTCTTTCCTAGGGTTTCGGTTCAGGATCTGCCTTTTGAGGACATTAGTGTCTGATGCCCTTTGAGACTTTTGTACATCCCTATTTCAAGCAATGTCTTCAACCTAGCATTCTCATCAGCAATAGCAGTGGTATCCTCAACAGAGGGGTTAGTTACCACATCAACAGTTGAAGATATTGCAATAGTAGCAGCAGTAGAACACCCAGCAACAGAAGTAGCATTGTCACGCTCGATGCATTTAAGACATGGTGGTTCAAATCCTTCCTGAGCTGAAATGATCTGTTCGCGCGAAGTGACTCGTTTTCCTTTTGAAGATCTTCATGAGCCACTCTCAATTTCTCAAGATCTTGCTTCCTTTGAAGATAATCATAGGAAAGCTTTTCATGAGTTGTTGAGAGCGTTTCATGACGACTTTCAAGTTCCACATACTTAACGTGAAGATTTTTTATGTCTTCAATAAGGACTGAGATCGAGTCATTTCAGCGTCTAACAGATCATCGCTTTTGTCTAACAGTTTTTGAATATGTTCCATAGCTTTCTGTTGTTCAGTTGCAATTTTAGCAAGTGTTTTGTAGCTGGGTTTGGAACCACAATCAGAGTCATCTTCACTAGATGTTTGATAGTGAGTAGTGCGTGTGTTACCTTGGCACTGCGTGCCATGAAGCAGTAGGTAGGAGCGGAGTAGTCCTTGTCATTTGCATCGGTGTCGGTGATGAAGTCATTGTCTTCAGTGTTGAAGATGGACTTGGCAACGTATGTTGTAGCCAGACTCGCAACGCCAGAATCGCACTCCTCCTCAGACTCCACCTCCGCCTCCTCAGAAGCGGACTCCTCCTCTGAATCCATTTCCTTGCCAACAAACGCACGTGCCTTGCCAGATGAGCTCTTCTTGTGTGATGAAGAATTTTAGGAAGACTTGGAAGAAGACTTTGAGTATTTCTTCTTCTTCTTCTTATCGTCAGAGTCATACTCCTTGCTCTTCTTCTTCTTCTTCTTCTTCTTGTTCTCATTGTCCCACTGCGGACACTCAGAGATGTAGTGGCCAGGTTTCTTGCACTTGTGGCATGTTCTCTTCTTGTAGTCATGAGCAGAAGCTTCATCATTCCTTGAGCTTGATCATGAAGACTTTCTGAAGCCTTTCTTCTTGGTGAATTTTTGGAACTTCTTCACAAGCATAGCAAGCTCCTTTCCAATGTCTTCAGGATCATCAGAACTGCTGTCAGATTCTTCTTCAGATGAGGAGACAGCTTTTGCCTTCAAGGCACGAGTTCGCCCATAGTTGGGACTGTTGGAAATATGCCCTAGAGGCAATAATAAAATGGTTATTATTATATTTCTTTGTTCATGATAATTGTCTATTGTTCATGCTATAATTGTGTTATCCGGAAATCGTAATACATGTGTGAATACATAGACCACAACACGTCCCTAGTTAGCCTCTAGTTGACTAGCTCGTTGATCAAAAGATAGTCATGGCGCTCCCACCCCCCACCACGGCTCTCCCACCCTCTCCGGCGATCTGCCTCTTTCTCCACTAATTTGTGGATTCTCACCGATCATCTGCTCCGGCGTCCTCTTTGGATCAAGGAAATACCCATCTCCAATGGGTTCCTCTGGTGGATCTACCCTTGGCTTGGATTTCTCCAAGGGTAGGGTTTTTGCAGATGAGGTTTTCAGATCTACTGGGCATACAGTCCACCCTTCAGGACACAGGAAATCATTCATCTTAGTGGTTTCATTCAGCCGCCATGCCTTTCATCTGTTGGAGGATTCTGTGGCCGCGGTTTTGGAGGCAGTAATTGGAGGTTCGGCAATTGATCTTCAGGTTAATCACATCAAAGATAAGGTTTACTCCTTTCATGTCTCTTGCAAGCAAGTTGGTTTTCTTATTATGGATCTCCGTTCCTATGCATGTGATCTGTTCAAGTGCTATTTTCATTTGTGGGGAAATGGGGGACCTAATTGGATTAGAGAGCTCCAGATCTGGAGGAAGGAATGTGACGCTGAATGGATTCTAGTTAGTCCTACTAAGCGTCGATCATCTTTAGGTCTTTTGGCCATGAATAAGCCTCCAGTTAGATCAGCTATTAAGACTGCTGCATCTGCTCATAAAAAGCTTTCTTTTGCCACGTTTGAGTGATACTCTGCTTGCAAGGGATATAGATATCCGGCTACGCAAGAGTGCATTGACATCATGACAGATGCGGGGTATGATCTTCCTGCTCATGAACATGTAGTCATACATCAATCACCACCCACAGACTTGTTTTGGACGGTGGCTCGTCCACCTATTGTTTTTGGTACAGTCACTCCCTTGCCGGCGCTGAGCCGGCCGGAATCTTCTTCACCGGTAATTGATCCGGTTTCGGAGGACCTTTCCCCTGTACATGTGGAGTTTTCGCCCGTAAGTTGCGCAGAGGCGGGATTGTCACCCATTCAAAACAATTGTCAGGTTTCTGACCCAGTGGCTTTGGAGGCCCGGTAGGTTACTACCCCACCTTTGCTGCTTAGCCCATCTGCCTCTGGGCCTTCCACGCCTCCGAGCCCAACTCCTCTGGGCCATTGTCCAGATATCCCTTCATCTCAGGAGGCTGCGAGGCAGTTTGAAGCTATGGTCGATGACATGGTGGACCGTGTGGTTACCTGTACTATTTGTTCTCAGAAGGGCCACTTGTCAATGACTTGTGGAATGCGAGTAGTCTGTACAGCTTGCTCTCGTCCTGGTCACTCTAGCCATGCCTGTAATGATTTCACGCGCTCCAATGGATTGGTTTGGAGGCCAATTTCGGTGCAACAAAAACGAGTTTATCGGAATCTGCTGCGTCTCATGGGAACAGAGCCGGAGTTATTGGGATAGACTGTCCAGTCCCATCGCCGCCGCCTCCATTGCATCTTCCCTCTCCCCAAGCCAAAGATAACCCCCGACAAGCTTTTGGCTCTTCCATGGCGAACTACGAGCTTGATCCACAACGCTTTGTGCCCCCTGGACACCTCATCATTAACGGTGGCGATCGTCGGCTCCCACGCACCTTCTTCACGCCCGCCACGCGTCCGCTCCGCCGGCATGAGGACTTCATGGTTGCCGAGGTGATGCCGGCGCCGGAGGGGCCATTCGGCCCGGTGCGGGAAGAAGTTGTTCAGTTTCTGCAAAACAGAGGTATTTTGGTCCGATCTGCTCAGCCGTGGTTTCATGGGGTAGGACTGTTTCAAGTCAGGGATCCGTCAGTTAGATATAACTTGGTTCAGCATGCACCTTTTCCATTGGGCAATGATCGTTTTGTCAGATTTATGAAGCATGATGAGGGAGAAAATTTCAAAGGAACACATGGTTTTCGTAAGGGTTGGTTAATGTTCATTGGGATTCCCCTGGATTACCGCACCACTGAATACATCTCGCAGGCCGTAGGCACTTTTGGAAAGTTTATTTCTTGGGACAGTGAAGATCCTTATCTTGTCCGGACTTTGGTTGAAGCTAGTTTCCCAGATACGCCGTTGGTTCCAAGAGATGTTGTGTTTGGTGATTATGCAGAGTATGGAGGTGCTCAAGTGTCTTGGACTACTGCTTGCTATGTTCTTGGCGCAGATTTTGCAGACCAGATGCCAAATGACGAAGACCCTATGCCCTTGGATGGAAACCCTCACCCTTTGCCTGGTAATCTGGTTCCTGATAATTTGATGTTTGTCTTACCACCATACCCAATGTTGGGTTGGAATGATGCACCACTCGCTCCACCTCCTCCACCGGTGAATGACGAAGCGCCTGGTTGGGGCAATGCCATGTGGGGAGATGAAGCTGAGAATGAGCAGGCCCCGCACCCTGCTGCTCCCGAACAGGATCAAGTTTCAATAGTGATTGATTAGCCCGAAGGATCTGCTTCTGTAGAGAAACAAGAACAAGAAGTTGAAATCCACCAACAGCATGATTTACCACTTCCAGAACCTCAGCGCCCTGTCTTTGAGGAGAATCAGCTTGCCATTGTGCCCTACCATCCCCCTATGATTCAGCAGCAACAAATCTTTATTGGCATGGCACACATTGTGGCTGGACCTCCTCTTCCCCCAGAGATGATTTGGAAAAGGTCTTTCCAGAACCTTATGTTCGATTTCTCAGTTAAGGAAGTGCCAAGGTCTATCTTCTTCAAGCCGATGGGCACAATCATTTACTCCAAGAGGTCGTGGTCCATTGCTTTTGACGAATCAAGGATGATTTCTTGTTTGGCTGCTTCTCTGCCTGTGGTTCCTGCCGTCAGAAAACCTGTCATGCTGAAGCGCCCGGTGGCTAGAGCTTTATTTGAGGCGCTGCCGGTTGTTTCAGATTATGTTTCTGAAGAAGTTGGGTCTGCTAGTTCTACTGTTCTTGTATCGGTTCAATCAACACCTTTGGTTTTCTCTGTGGAACAATCCTCTGCTCGTAAGTGGAGAGAGAAGAAGAAGGCTCCTGTTGTTGATACGTCACTAAGGCGTTGCACTCGGAGCGCGGCGAAGTTGGATGGCTACAAAAACGTGGTTTTTGAGCAGCTTTCTCTACAGCCATCTAAGAAGCGCCCCCGTGCAAAGCCCATGGAGGACAAGGCCCAGCCCACTTCTGCGGATGATTCGGAAGATGCTCTACCTACTGCACCACCACACACCCCACTTCATGTTCTCCAAGCTGTGGGCGTGGAGCTAGAGATTGATCCTTCACTTCTAACGGTGGACAAGCTTATGGCTAATCCACAGGAGGACTCGTCTGCATCTTCAGCTTAGTATTTATGTTATCTTCTATGTCGAGGCCGAGGGTGCTTGTTATGCCTGTCTTTTTTTCTGTTGAACTGAGTCCGGTCTGGGATGTGGCACCTTGGGGTTCTGAACTTTACTTTATTTTGGAGGGTATGGCATTATCTTCCATGCTCTTATTGCTACTCTACGCAATGGTTATTCATGAATCGTGTTACAACGCGTAGTTGGAAAGTTTTATGTTGGAATGTTCGCGGTCTGAATTCAGATGCTAGGCAGCGCTCTGTCAGGGAGAAAGTGATAGAGAGTCAGTGTTCAGTGCTTTGTTTGCAAGAAACTAAGCTATCCTCTTGCTCGCTTTCAATCATGAAAAGCATTTGTCCTCATGGGTTTGATCAATTTGCTGAATCTCCCTCTAGTGGAGCCTCTGGGGGTCTTTTAACAGCGTGGCGATCTGATGTGTTCTGTGGCACCCTGCTCGCAGTCAAACCCTACGCTATCGTTATGCAATTTACCTCGGTTCATAATAATGAGCAATGGTTTCTGGTTAATGTGTACGATCCATGTCAGGGTGAGTTGCGCGATGAGTTTGTTTCCTGGATTTACAACTTGGACATTGATCCGGATCAGATGTGGATGTTGATGGGGGACTTCAACTTCATCCGTTCCATTGATAATAGGAATCTCCCCGGGGGTGATATAAATGATATGTTTATTTTCAATGAAATAATTGGCCATTTGGGACTGTTAGAACTTCCTCTAAAAGGACGAAAATTTACTTGGTCTAATATGCAAGACAGGCCTCTTCTGGAACAGTTGGACTGGGTTTTTACTTCTGCAAGTTGGATTAACATTTATCCCATAACCCAACTGACCCCTTTGGCCAAGACTACGTCTGATCATGTTCCTTGTCTGGTGACCATCAGTACAGCAATTCCAAAAGCACATATCTTCAGGTTTGAAAACTTTTGGATCCATCAGGCTTGTTTCATGGAGTGTGTGCAGGAGGTTTGGACTCATCCCCCTCGTAAGACCCATATTTCGGCAATAATTGTTGACAAACTAAAAGCGTTGAGGTTTGCATTGAAGAAATGGCAGAAAGGTTTATCACATATTAAAAGGTTGATTGAGAAGTGTAACTGGGTAATTCTTTGGTTAGACAATCTTGAGGATAAGAGATTTCTGTCCAGGCCTGAGTTTAATTTCAGGAAAATCACTAAATTGCACCATGAACATCTTCTTCACATGCAATATCTGTACTGGAGGAAGAGATGTACAATTAGGTATATCAAAGTGGGAGAGGAAAACTCTAAATTCTTTCAGGCCATGGCAACTGAGAGATATAGAAAAAACTCTATTGCGAGCTTGTTGCTGTCTGATGGATCAGTAACGTCAAACCATGAGGAAATGGCCAAAGAATTCTTGTCATCCTTCAAAAGCAGAATGGGGATAGTTAAGTCAATTTCTTTGGATGCAAACATATTGTCTCTAATACCTAGGGTCCAGGGTTTGGAGGTGCTCACAAAACCGTTTGAATTAAAAGAAATTGAGCAGGTTATTAAGGACTTGCCTATTGATAAGGCCCCTGGACCTGATGGCTTTAATGGGCTTTTTTTTTTAAAGTGTTGGCATATAATTTCTGCTGATTTTATACAGCTGGTTAAGGAGTTTCATGCTGGAACAGTGCAGTTAGAAAATTTGAATGATGCATACATTACCCTGGTTCCAAAGAAGCAGACACCTGAGGGTGTGGGAGACTTTAGGCCAATTTCACTAACCTCTGTTGGTCTGAAGTTCCTTACAAAGCTTGCTGTTAACAGATTCCAACAGGAGATCACCAAATGTGTGCATAAAAATCAATATGGTTTCATCAAATCGAGAACAATCCAGGATTGTCTTGCTTGGACCTTTGAGTATATCCATCAGTGCAATCAGTCTAAAAGGCCCATCCTTCTGCTTAAGTTAGACTTTGAAAAGGCTTTTGATTCTATCCAGCATGAGGCTATCATAAAGATTTTAATTGCAAAAGGTTTTGATGAACGATGGATTATTTGGATTAAGCAGTTGCTGTCTTCTGGCACTTCTTTTGTCATTCTGAATGGAATCCCTGGTAATCACTTTAAATGCAAATGTGGAGTCAAGCAAGGGGACCCTATTTCCCCTTTGCTCTTTGTTATTGCGGCTGATCTCTTGCATACATTGATTAATAATCTTCTTCACCAAGGTTTAATAAGCAGGCCCCTGCCTACCCATGATCCTGATTTCCCAGTGGTCCAATATGCTGATGACACACTGCTTTTCTTAAATGCTAATATAGATCAATTGGGGGCTCTGAAATCAGTTTTGCATTCCTTCACACAGGCAACTGGACTTCAGATCAATTTCCATAAATCCTCCATGTATCCCATTAATGTAAGTGATCAGGATGCTTCTGACCTTGCTGCCTATTTTGGTTGCAAATTAGGCAATATGCCTTTTACTTATCTGGGTCTGCCAGTGGGGACCACCAGGCCCAAAATTGTGGACCTTCTTCCCCTTGTGGATTGTATGGAGAGAAGATTGACAGCAAGTTCTTGGTTCTTGCCTCAAGGGAGCAGATTGCAATGAGTTAATTCTGTCATTTCTTCATTGCCTATCTTTTTCCTTTGCAGTTTGTCAATTCCTCAGGGTATTTTGAAACAATTGGAAAGAATCCAAAGGCAGTGTTTATGGAGGAAATATGGTCAGGAAAGGGGACATTCACTGGCGGCTTGGCCACTTGTTTGCAGGCCTAAGTCGAAGGGGGGGGCTTGGAATCTTAAACCTTGGTTTGCAGAATGATGCTCTCTTACTGAAACATCTCAGTAAATTTTATAACAAGATGGATGTGCCCTGGGTACAGTTAGTTTGGGATTCTTACTACTTTGAAAGGATTCCACATGATACTGTTCTTTGTGGCTCCTTTTGGTGGAGAGATGTCTGCAAGTTGATGGATAATTTCAGGGCAGTTACTTCGGTTGATGTTCATAGTGGAGATACGGTGCAGTTCTGGTCTGACTATTGGCAAATTGGGAACAGTTCTGTCCCTCTGCAAGATCGATTTCCTAGGCTATATTCTTTTTGTCTCCACAAAAATCTCTCAGTCAAGGAAGTCTTTGAGGCTAGTACTTTCCAGGACCTTTTCTACTTGCCTCTTACTGAACAAGCTTTCCAGGAACTACAGCAGCTCTCCTCTTTAATGGGGTCTTTCCATTTGGACAGTAACTCCCATGACCACTGGGGATGGAGGCATGGCAAGAAATCAGAATATACTGCAAAAAGGTTTTATGATTTTGTCTATCAGCCAATGGTATCAAACCCCATTCTGGGGTGGATATGGAAAAGTTGCTGTACTATGTTGATCAAGATGTTTGCTTGGCTTGTTATAATGGACAGGGTTAACACCAAGGATATGATTCAGAGGCGGCATTGGAGGATTAATGAAGGACCAGAATGTGTTCTTTGCCTGACTGGAACACTGGAGGACAGAAATCACCTCTTTTTCCAGTGCAATTTTAGTGTTCGCGTCTGGAACTACCTGCAAATTGAATGGAAAAATTGTGATGATATGGTGGAAATTGCTCATCATGCTAGGAAGGACTTCAACAAGCCTTTATTTGGGGAGGTGGTTTTCACGGCCTGGTGGAATATTTGGAAGATCAGGAATGATAGAGCTTTCAGGAACATTCAACCATCTTTCAGGGCATGGAGGAATGGCTTCATTCATGATCTTACTCTGCTCTCTCATTGAATCAAACGGAAATATAGAGACGCCCTTATTAAGTGGATTGATTTTCTTCCTCCTTGAGGAGAGTTCCTTCTTTGTTTCTTTGTAATTAATAGGTATAGTGCACCCCTTCTCTGTATAGCCTTCTTTAGAGCCTTCCCTCTTTTCTTTTATTATTCTTTTAGTTCTTTCCCCATCTTGAGGAAACCCTATATGCCTTTGCTTTATTAATAAAATGCTGTGGGGTGCAAGCCCTGCAGTCTTCATGGTCAAAAAAAAGATAGTCATGGTTTCCTGACTATGGACATTGGATGTCATTGATAACGGGATCACATCATTAGGAGAATGATGTGATGGACAAGACCCAATCCTAAGCATAGCTCAAAGATCGTGTAGTTCGTTTGCTGTAGCTTTTCTGAATGTCAAGTATCATTTCCTTAGACCATGAGATTGTGCAACTCCCGGATACCGTAGGAGTGCCTTGGGTGTGCCAAACATCACAACGTAACTAGGTGACTATAAAGGTACATTACAGGTATCTCCGAAAGTGTCTGTTGGGTTGGCACGAATCTAGACTGGGATTTGTCACTCCGTATGATGGAGAGGTATCTCTGGGCCCACTCGGTAATGCATCATCATAATGAGCTCAATGTGATCAAGTGGTTGATCACGGGATCATGCATTACGGTACGAGTAAAGTGACTTGCCGGTAACGAGACTGAACAAGGTATTGGGATACCGACGATCGAGTCTCGGGCAAGCAACGTACCGATTGACAAAGGGAATTGTATACGGATTGATTGAATCCTCGACATCGTGGTTCATCCGATGAGATCATCGAGGAGCATGTGGGAGCCAACATGGGTATCCAGATCCCGCTGTTGGTTATTGACCGGAGAGTCGTCTCGGTCATGTCTGCATGTCTCCCGAACCCGTAGGGTCTACACACTTAAGGCGCAGCCCCTCCCCTCCACAACACCTGTCCTCCTCCGTAAGAGCTTAGCGAAGCCCTGCCGGAGTACTGCAGCTTCACCACCACCACGCCGTCGTGCTGCTGTTGGAGCCCTCTTCCTCAACCTCTCCCTCCTCCTTGCTGGATCAAGGCGCGGGAGACGTCCTCGCTCCATACGTGTGTTGAACGCGGAGGTGCCGTCCGTTCGGCGCTAGGATCTTCGGTGATTTGGATCACACGAGTACGACTCCATCAACCCCGTTCTCTTGAAAGCTTCCGCTCGCGATCTACAAGGGTATGTAGATGCACTCCTCTCTCCCTCGTTGCTAGATGAATCCATAGATTGATCTTGGTGATGCATAGAAAATTTTAAAATTCTGCTATGTTCCCCAACAGTGGTATCAGAGCTAGGTCTATGGGTAGTTACTATGCACGAGTAGAACACAAAGCAGTTGTGGGCGTCGATATTGTCAATTTACTTGCCGTTACTAGTCTTATCTTGATTCGGCGGCATCGTGGGATGAAGCGGCCCGGACCGACCTTACACGTACGCTTACGTGAGACTGGTTCCACCGATTGACATGCACTAGTTGCATAAGGTGGCTGGCGGGTGTCTGTCTCTCCCACTTTAGTCAGATCGGATTCGATGAACAGGGTCCTTATGAAGGGTAAATAGAAATTGGCAATTCATGTTGTGGTTTTGGCGTAGGTAAGAAACGTTCTTGCTAGAATCCTATAGCAGCCACGTAAAAACTTGCAACAACAATTAGAGGACGTCTAACTTGTTTTTGCAGCAAGTGTTTTGTGATGTGATATGGCCAAAGGATGTGATGAATGATATATGTGATGTATGAGATGATCATGTTCTTGTAATAGGAATCACGACTTGCATGTCGATGAGTATGACAACCGGCAGGAGCCATAGGAGTTGTCTTTATTTATTTATTTATGACCTGCATGTTAACATAAACGTCATGTAATTACTTTACTTTATTGCTAAAGCGTTAGCCATAGCAGTAGAAGTAATAGATGACGAGACAACTTCAAGAAGACACGATGATGGAGATCATGGTGTCATGCCGGTGACAACGATGATCATGGAGCCCCAAAGATGGAGATCAAAAGGAGCAAATGATATTGGCCATATCATGTCACTATTTGATTGCATGTGATGTTTATCATGTTTTGCATCTTATTTTCTTAGAATGATGGTAGCTTAAATAAGATGATCCCTCGAAATAATTTCAAGAAAGTGTTCCCCCTAACTGTGCACCGTTGCGAAGGTTCGTTGTTTCGAAGCACCACGTGATGATCCGGTGTGATAGATTCTAACGTTCGAATACAACAGGTGTAAGCTAGATTTACACACGCAATACACTTAGGTTGACTTGACGAGCCTAGCATGTACATACATGGCCTCGGAACACAGAAGACCGAAAGGTCGAGCATGAGTCGTCTAGAAGATACGATCAACATGAAGATGTTCACCGATGTTGACTAGTCCGTCTCACGTGATGATCGGACATGGCCTAGTTAACTCGGATCATGTTATACTTAGATGACTGGAGGGATGTCTACCTGAGTGGGAGTTCATTGAATAATTTGATTAGATGAACTTAATTATCATGAACTTAGTCTAAAATCTTTACAATATGTCTTGTAGATCAAATGGCCCACGTTGTCCTCAACTTCAACACGTTCCTAGAGAAAACCAAGCTGAAAGACGATGGCAGCAACTATACGGACTGGGTCCGGAACCTGAGGATCATCCTCATAGCTGCCAAGAAAGATTATGTCCTAGAAGCACCGCTAGGTGACGCACCCGTCCCACAGAACCAAGACGTTATGAACGCTTGGCAGTCACGTGCTGATGATTACTCCCTCGTTCAGTGCGGCATGCTTTACAGCTTAGAACCGGGGCTCCAAAAGCGTTTTGAGAGACACGGAGCATATGAGATGTTCGAAGAGCTGAAAATGGTTTTTCAAGCTCATGCCCGGGTCGAGAGATATGAAGTCTCCGACAAGTTCTTCAGCTGTAAGATGGAGGAAAATAGTTATGTCAGTGAGCACATGCTCAAAATGTCTGGGTTGCATAACCGCTTGACTCAGCTTGGAGTTAATCTCTCGGATGACACGGTGATCGACAGAATCCTTTAGTCACTTCCACTGAGCTACAAGAGCTTTGTGATGAACTTCAATATGCAGGGGATGGAAAAGACCATTCCTGAGGTATATTCAATGCTGAAATCAGCAGAGGTAGAAGTCAAAAAGGAACATCAAGTGTTGATGGTGAATAAAACCACTAAGTTCAAGAAAGGCAAGGGTAAGAAGAACTTTAAGAAGGACGGCAAGGGAGTTGCCGCGCCCGGCAAGCAAGCTGCCGGGAAGAAGCCAAAGAATGGACCCAAGCCCGAAACTGAGTGTTTTTATTGCGAGGGAAGTGGTCACTAGAAGCGGAACTGCCCCAAATACTTAGTGGACAAGAAGGCCGGAAACACTAAAGGTATATGTGATATACATGTAATTGATGTGTACCTTACCAGTACTCGTAGTAGCTACTGGGTATTTGATACCGGTGCGGTTGCTCACATTTGTAACTCAAAGCAGGAGCTGCGGAATAAGCGGAGACTGGCGAAGGACGAGGTGACGATGCGCGTCAGGAATGGTTCGAAGGTCGATGTGATCGCCGTCGGCACGCTACCTCTACATTTACCTATGGGATTAGTTTTAAACCTCAATAATTGTTATTTAGTTCCAGCTTTGAGCATGAACATTGTATCAGGATCTCGTTTAATTCGAGATGGCTACTCATTTAAATCCGAGAATAATGGTTGTTCTATTTATATGAGAGATATGTTTTATGGTCATGCTCCAATGGTGAATGGTTTATTCTTAATGAATCTCGAGCGTAATGCTAAACATATTCATAGTGTGAATACTAAAAGATGTAAGGTTGATAATGATAGTCCCACATACTTGTGGCACTGCCGCCTTGGTCACATAGGTGTCAAACGCATGAAGAAGCTCCATGCAGATGGACTTTTAGAGTCTCTTGATTATGAATCATTTGACACGTGCGAACCATGCCTCATGGGTAAAATGACCAAGACTCCATTCTCAGGAACAATGGAGTGAGCAACCAACTTATTGGGAATCATACATACTGATGTGTGCGGTCCAATGAGTGTTGAGGCTCGCGGTGGCTATCGTTATGTTCTCACCCTCACTGATGACTTGAGTAGATATGGGTATGTCTACTTAATGAAACACAAGTCTGAGACCTTTGAAAAGTTCAAGGAATTTCAGAGTGAGGTTGAGAATCAACGTGACAGGAAAATCAAGTTCTTGCGATCAGATCGTGGGGGAGAATACTTGAGTCACGAATTTGGCACACACTTAAGAAAATGTGGAATAGTTTCACAACTCACGCCGCCTGGAACACCTCAGCGTAATGGTGTGTCCGAACGTCATAATCGCACTCTATTAGATATGGTGCGATCTATGATGTCTCTTACCGATTTACCGCTGTCATTTTGGGGCTATGCTTTAGAGACTACCGCATTCACTTTAAATAGGGCTCCGTCAAAATCCGTTGAGACGACACCGTATGAATTATGGTTTGGGAAGAAACCTAAGCTATCGTTTCTAAAAGTTTGGGGATGCGATGCTTATGTCAAGAAACTTCAACCTGAAAAGCTCGAACCCAAGTCGGAAAAATGCGTCTTCATAGGATACCCTAAAGAAACTGTTGGGTATACCTTCTACCTCAGATCAGAAGGCAAGATCTTTGTTGCCAAGAATGGGTCCTTTCTAGAGAAAGAGTTTCTCTCGAAAGAAATAAGTGGGAGGAAGGTAGAACTTGATGAAGTATTACCTCTTGAACCAGTAAGTGGCGCAGCTCAAGAAAATGTTCCTGAGGTGCCTGCACCGACTAGAGAGGAAGTTGATGATGATGATCATGAAGCTTCAGATCAAGTTGCTACTGAACTTCGTAGGTCCACAAGGACACGTTCTGCACCAGAGTGGTATGGCAACCCTGTCTTGGAAATCATGTTGTTAGACAACGGTGAACCTTCGAACTATGAAGAAGCGATGGTGGGCCCGAATTTCGACAAATGGCTGGAAGCCATGAAATCCGAGATAGGATCCATGTATGAAAACGAAGTATGGACTTTGACTGACTTGCCCGTTGATCGTCGATCCATAGAAAATAAATGGATCTTTAAGAAGAAGACAGACGCGGATGGTAATGTGACCATCTATAAAGCCCGGCTTGTCGCTAAGGGTTATCGACAAGTTCAAGGGGTTGACTACGATGAGACTTTCTCACCCGTAGCGAAGCTGAAGTCCGTCCGAATCATGTTAGCAATTACCACATTCTATGATTATGAGATATGGCAAATGGACGTCAAAACGGCATTCCTTAATGGTTTCCTTAAGGAAGAATTGTATATGATGCAGCCGGAAGTTTTTGTCGATCCTAAGAATGCTGACAAGGTGTGCAAGCTCCAATGCTCGATTTATGGGCTGGTGCAAGCATCTCGGAGTTGGAACATTCGTTTTGATGAGATGATCAAAGCGTTTGGGTTTATGCAGACTTATGGAGAAGCCTGCATTTACAAGAAAGTGAGTGGGAGCTCTGTAGCATTTCTCATATTGTATGTGGATGACATACTGGTGATGGGAAATGATATAGAATTCTTGGAAAGCATAAAGGCCTACTTGAACAAGTGTTTTTCAATGAAGGACCTTGGAGAAGCTGCTTATATATTAGGCATCAAGATCTATAGAGATAGATCGAGACGCCTCATTGGTCTTTCACAGAGTACGTACCTTGACAAGATATTGAGGAAGTTCAAAATGGATCAGTCAAAGAAGGGGTTCTTGCCTGTATTGCAAGGTACGAGATTGAGCACGGCTCAATGCCCGACCACGGCAGAAGATAGAGAAAAGATGAGTGTCGTCCCCTATGCCTCGGCCATAGGGTCTATCATGTATGCTATGCTGTGTACCAGACCTGATGTAAACCTTGCCGTAAGTTTGGTAGGTAGGTACCAAAGTAATCCCGGCATGGAAAACTGAACAGCAGTCAAGAATATCCTGAAGTACCTGAAAAGGACTAAGGAAATGTTTCTCGTTTATGGAGGTGACGAAGAGCTCGTCGTAAAGGGTTACGTCGATGCTAGCTTCGACACAGATCTGGATGACTCTAAGTCACAAACCGGATACGTGTATATTTTGAATGGTGGGGCAGTAAGCTGGTGCAGTTGCAAGCAAAGCGTTGTGGCGGGATCTACACGTGAAGCGGAGTACATGGCAGCCTCGGAGGCAGCACAAGAAGCAGTCTGGGTGAAGGAGTTCATTACCGACCTAGGAGTCATACCCAATGCGTTGGGCCCGATGACTCTCTTCTGTGACAACACTGGAGCTATTGCCCTTGCCAAGGAGCCCAGGTTTCACAGGAAGACCAGGCATATCAAGCGTCGCTTCAACTCCATTCGTGAAAGTGTTCAAAATGGAGACATAGAGATTTGTAAAGTACATACGGACCTGAATGTAGCAGATCCATTGACTAAACCTCTCCCTAGAGCAAAACATGATCAACACCAGAACTGCATGGGTGTTCGATTCATCACAATGTAATTAGAATATTGACTCTAGTGCAAGTGGGAGACTGTTGGAAATATGCCCTAGAGGCAATAATAAAATGGTTATTATTATATTTCTTTGTTCATGATAATTGTCTATTGTTCATGCTATAATTGTGTTATTCGAAAATCGTAATACATGTGTGAATACATAGACCACAACACGTCCCTAGTTAGCCTCTAGTTGACTAGCTCGTTGATCAAAAGATAGTCATGGTTTCCTGACTATGGACATTGGATGTCATTGATAACGGGATCACATCATTAGGAGAATGATGTGATGGACAAGGCCCAATCCTAAGCATAGCTCAAAGATCATGTAGTTCGTTTGCTGTAGCTTTTCTGAATGTCAAGTATCATTGCCTTAGACCATGAGATTGTGCAACTCCCGGATACCGTAGGAGTGCCTTGGGTGTGCCAAACGTCACAACGTAACTGGGTGACTATAAAGGTACATTACATGTATCTCCGAAAGTGTCTGTTGGGTTGGCACGAATCGAGACTGGGATTTGTCACTCCGTATGGCGGAGAGGTATCTCTGGGCCCACTCGGTAATGCATCATCATAATGAGCTCAATGTGATCAAGTGGTTGATCACAGGATCATGCATTACGGTACGAGTAAAGTGACTTGCCGGTAACGAGACTGAACAAGGTATTGGGATACCGACGATCGAGTCTCGGGCAAGTAACGTACCGATTGACAAAGGGAATTGTATACGGATTGATTGAATCCTCGACATCGTGGTTCATCCGATGAGATCATCGAGGAGCATGTGGGAGCCAACATGGCTATCCAGATCCCGCTGTTGGTTATTGACCGGAGAGTCGTCTCGGTCATGTCTGCATGTCTCCCGAACCCGTAGGGTCTACACACTTAAGGCGCAGCCCCTCCCCTCCCCAACACCTCTCCTCCTCTGTAAGAGCTTAGCGAAGCCCTGCCGGAGTACTGCAGCTTCACCACCACCACGCCGTCGTTCTGCTTTTGGAGCCCTCTTCCTCAACCTCTCCCTCCTCCTTGCTGGATCAAGGCGCGGGAGACGTCCTCGCTCCGTACGTGTGTTGAACGCGGAGGTGCCGTCCGTTCGGCGCTAGGATCTTCGGTGATTTGGATCACGACGAGTACGACTCCATCAACCCCGTTCTCTTGAACGCTTCCGCTCGCGATCTACAAGGGTATGTAGATGCACTCCTCTCTTCCTCGTTGCTAGATGACTCCATAGATTGATCTTGGTGATGCGTAGAAAATTTTAAAATTCTGCTACGTTCCCCACAGGGACCGTAGATGTCTCTTTTCTCAGAAAGCTGAAACTCGTGTGTGTTGAGCCTCTCAAGTATGTCAGACGGATCGAGTGTCTTGAAGTCAGGACGTTCTTGAATCATCAGGGCTAGGGTGTCAAACGAGCTGTCAAGTGATCTCAGGAGTGTCTTGACGACTTCATGCTTGGTGATCTCAGTGGCGCCGAGAGCTTGAAGCTCATTTGTGATGTCAGTGAGTCGATCAAACGTGAGCTGGACATTCTCATTGTCATTTCTCTTGAAGCGGTTGAAGAGGTTGCGAAGGACACTGATTCTTTGATCTCTCTGGGTTGAGACGCCTTCATTGACCTTGGAGAGCCAGTCCCAGACTAGCTTAGATGTTTCCAAAGCACTCACGCGGCCATACTGTCCTTTGGTCAGATGACCACAGATGATGTTCTTGGCAGTGGAGTCCAGTTGAACGAACTTTTTGACATCAGCAGCGGTGACACCTTCACCAGCTTTGGGAACGCCATTCTTGACGACATACCATAGGTCGACATCAATGGCTTCAAGATGCATGCGCATATTATTCTTCCAGTAGGGATATTCAGTTCCATCGAAGACGGGGCATGCAGCGGAGACTTTAATTATCCCTGTAGTCGACATAGCTAAAACTCCAGGTGGTTAAACTGAATCACACAGAACAAGGGAGTACCTTGCTCTGATACCAATTGAAAGTGCTAGTGATCGACTAGAGGGGGGTGAATAGGCGATTTTTATGAAAGTCTTCAAAACATGGAAGTTTCGAAGACAAACGATAGAAATAAACCTATTACCATGCAGCGGAAGGTAGACTACACTAGGCAAACCATAGTCAAGTATTCAATGAAGTGAAAGCACAATGACTAATAGCAGCTAGGCAGTAAAGATCAGGTAGGAAGATATTGTGAAGCCAATCAGAACAAGCAGTCACTCAGTGAAGACAAAATATAATGCAATCATACAATGACTTCACAAGGACCAACAGTAAGTAAAGGGAAGGGAAGGATGAAACCAATGACTCATTGAAGACAATGATTTGTTGGACCAGTTCCAGTTGGTGTGACAACTGTACGTCTGGTTAGGGAGGCTGAGATTCAACTCAAAAGACCTCGTCTTCACCTTATTCCCCTTGAGCTAAGGACACCCAGTCCTCGCCCAATCACTCTGGTAAGTCTTCAAGGTAGACTTCCAAACCTTCACAGACTTCGTTCACCGGCGATCCACAATGACTCTTGGATGCTCAGAACGCGACGCCTAACTGGCTGGAGGATTCACAGTCCTCAAGTGTAATAAGTCTTCAGATCACACAGACAGGAAGACTTAAGTGATGCCTAACACTCTTTGGCTCTGGGTGTTTAGGGCTTTATGCTCGCAAGGAATTCTCTATCAAAGGCTTCGAGGTGGGTTGCTCTCAAACGACAAAAGCCGTACTCTAACTCTGAGCAGCCAACCTTTTATGGTTGTAGGGGGTGGGCTATTTATAGCCTCTGGGCAACCCGACCTGGTTTGTCCGAAATGACCCTCGGTCACTAAGGAGCTGACACGTGTTCCAACGGTCAGATTTCAAACACACACGGCAACTTTACTTGGACTACAAGCAAAGCTGACTTATCCAACTCTGGACAAGATTTGCTCTCATAGTCTTCACTCGAAGACATAGGATTTTGGTTAAGCATCACTTCAGTCATTCTGACTGGTTCTCTTGGACCCCACTTAACAGTACGGTGGTTCCTATGACTCAACAAAGAAAAACATAGAACGACGAAACTGCTAAGTCTTCGCGCTCCATAGTCTTCAATGTGAATGTCTTCACATACCACCTCTGACTTCAATGTCTTCATACATTTTTAGGGGTCATCTCTGGTAGGAAAACCGAATCAATGAGGGACTTCTACCTGTGTTATCCTGCAATTCTCACAAAAATATTAGTCCCTCAACTAGGTTTGTCGTCAATACTCCAAAACCAACTAGGGGTGGCACTAGATGCACTTACACCAATTAAAGGCCCACAAGATTTTGCGGACCACAATGGGCTGGCCCAGCTAAAGGCCCACAAGATTCTACAGACCATAATGGGCCGGCCCAGGTAAAGGCCCAACATTCTCCGTCAAATCGGCCCGTCAACGGCCTGTCCTAAACTTGTCATCAACGCGGCCCATGGTCACTTCTGGCCTGTTAACAGTCCGCTAAGTAATTGGGCCGAATTACTGCCCGATGTATTTTCGGCGTGTTAAAGGTGTGACTTCATTTGGGCCCATTTACAGGCTATAAAAACTTTCGGCCCATAAATGACCGTGAAGGATTTGGGTCATATTCGGCCATGTCTGACAGCCTGTTAGAGGCCCACTATAGCTTTGGGCCACTTTCGGCCTGTTGTCATTTTTGGCCTGTTAACATCGGACGTAAACCATGGGCCATATGTGGCCCAACGTCATATCGGGCCCATTAACGGCCCATATAAAATGACGATAATCTAGCCCGACCGAAGTTCCGGCCTGTTAAAGGCCCGTGTATTAGGTCGGCGCATTTACGGCCCATCCGAATTTCGGCCTGTCAAAGATCCGCATCGTAAATGGGCCACCATTTCGGCCTGCTAAGTCCAGTGGGTTATTTGGCACAATCAGGGCCCAACCTCACTTTTGGTCTATTAAAGGCCCATGTTTTTTATGGGCTCGAGATATTTACACCTGTAAACGGCCTATTTTTATTGAGGGCCCAAATTATGTTTAAGCCTGTTAAAGGCCCACTATGGGCACATGCCTACTAGAAAAATATGAAAGCTTATGCTGATTTAGGCCCAGATATTTTTAGTGGGCTACATGCCAATTTCGGCCCGTAATTGTTTTTAGCCCAATTGGAATGGGCCCGACGAATGTTGGCATGTTGGGCTACTACAAAGCTTTCGGCCGAATACATTACTAAGATAAACCTACACTATACAAAAATAGTGTCGTAATTACTGCAGCCTGAGGCAACATCATAAATGTTGTATCACAACAAAATAAATTCCAACCATACAACAAAAGGCCTGTTGGCATAAAGTTTACAGTCCTTCCAAATAAAAGCACCATCAGATGTATAGAAGCACAGATCATTTGACCCGAGTGCTAATGTTTCAGGCTGTAGAATCTGATGGAGCAGCATGACCTCCACCTTTTTTCTGCCATTGCTCTTGAACAACGAAGCGAATGTCTGGTAGTCTGGTTTCAAAACCATTTATATATTGACGACATTTCTCAACCACTATTCTTGTTTCCGAAACAACGTCCATTAGGGATTGGACTTGTGTCTGGAGCACAGATATATCACTCTGTCTAGCAGGAAGATTTTGTTCAGTAGGCGATTTGGACGAGGTTACCTTGAAAACCAACCGAGAATTACGCAGGAAGGTGCTTTTTGCACTATTAGTGGAGAGATATTGACGCACTGCAGCAAGAGGTGACATTGTGCCTGTAGTAGCCTCGTCACCTTCAGGTGGTTGTGGCTGTTCAATCATTTGTTCCATAGCTTCCTGCAAGTTTGAACTTGTAGATTAGTGTACCAGATAAGTTACTAATGAGACAAAAACAAACAAAGTAGGTTAAACATTTATACATAACTTATTTTGGTGAACTACTGTAAAACATTAGCATGTATTGTAGTGCCAACTACATAATAAAATCACTTTCGAAACATATGTCCATGTAGCATGCCTAATGTATTGTCTATTTCCTCACATTCGTTGACATCTAAGGATAAAGAGACATGGTTTAAAGTAGGATGAACATAGTATGACATCATTCATATCATGGACAAACAGATATAAAACAAACAGGCTATTTTATCATTGTGTGCGCACATGAACATAACAACTAGATTACAGATCAAGACCAAAAGAATATCCTTCATCTCTTTTAAACCATGTAAGGTGAAATGATACGTTAAGACAACTGTGAATAAAAGTGAACAGAGTAACTGACATTGGCTGCAAACCAAGTAGTTAAATGAACACATCACAGTACCAATCAGTTCAAGGCAGGAGGAGTAAGGACTTACAATAGCGGCTTGAACTGGTGTGATCATGCCCTTCATCTTGCTGGTGTGGCAATTCTTGAATATTTGCACTGCATTCGGTTCAGGTTCTTTTTGGTCCGCACGGGCTTTCCTCTGTATTTGGAACAAGTCAATATAGATACGATAATATGGCACAAAAAAAGAAGGAAGTAGCAGCAATTTACAAGAGCCTCGCAGTGTGCAATATAGCTACAAGATCCTTTTGTCTATTGGAATTTCACTTTAGAACGGTTGGTTTTGTTCTTCAAACAGTTAGCCTAGAAGAAGATACACTTGTAAGGCACATACATAAATACAAGTTCAATATGTGGTCTGATCAAATGCATATAGCCTACCTGATACTTTGGATCAGACTAGTGTTTAACGAGGGCTGTCCAGTCTTCATCTGTAATATATTCCACTGGAGATGTTTGTGCGATTTCATTGTTAGCCTTGACTTCAAAGTGAGATTTTCTAAGGTGGTACCAATACTGTTGCAGAGCAGACTGAAAAACATGAGTGCCTACTTGTTTTGTTGCATCATCTTTCGGATACAACTTGAACCTCATCTGTTGAAAAAAGAATGTGAGTCTTATTAAGAGGAAGCTAGAAAGTATGGGACAGAGCAAGACAATATTACTAATTGCGATGAATAATATTACTTACGGATAAATGGTCAAGGAAGGTGTTAAACTGGGTATTGTCTTTCTCATTCCTGTACTGGATCCACATTGGGAGGATACGTGCATGACACCTAACGGCAACTGCTGCCTCTGATACTAACTTGGCTGACTCTGTAGCATCACGTGGCCTTTTTAAACCTGCCTCAAAATGGATCTCCATTCTTCCTCCTTTAGATTTTGATAATCTGTCAAGCATTATCCCTGATGTCTGTTTCCACTTGCGCCGTGGTGCTAGTTCAACAATGAATATGGAAAGTGTTAGTGTACATCAAACTGTGAGAGTACATATAAAGGAGAATGCAACTGCAACTTGACTCGGTCAGGTACCGTCTTGGTGCTGATGCTCATGAGGTTCATCTGATCTTGCCAAGTCCTGTTGTGTCAGCAGTGCTTCGGAAGTAGTGTTAGGTGTGAAGGCAGCTTGGGAACTGGCCAGTTCCGGAGCAAACGAACGAGTAACTGGTTGAGATGCTGGTACAGTTGAAGTGGATGCTGCAGCTGGTGGAGCAGGTGATACTGTGTTTGTAGATTTAGCCGGTGGACTTGGACCTTCTACTGCACTATAAGTACCAGCAGAATCTCGACGGCAAAACCTTTTCCGTTTCACCCGACGAGTAACAACACTCCCTACTATATTATTTTCCTTGCTCTTTTTTGACTTTTCCATGTCAAGCTATACCCACAACACAAAAGAATAAAATCACTCTTCAGAACTCATTGATGCATGATACAGACAAGCAATACTTTGATGTAAGACAACCGTATGAGGATGGAATATGTAAGAAAACAGGACGGCATGACATATTCACAGCTACGATGTGCAAACTAAGCAGAAGGATTTTCAAGAAAATAGAAGTAATGCAAGCTAGACACCATATGAAAGATGCAACCAATATTACTCTGCCAAGTTAAACGTGTCTTGTCATAAGTGGCAATAAATTAGAAGCAGTACAATGTAGAAATCAATGCAAGATGCAACCACTATCAAACTGCCATGTTAAAAGCGTCCAATCATGAGTGACTGATGCGGGATACACAACATCAGTACTTTGATGTAAGAACATGGTATGATAGATAGATGCAGTGTATTCTAGACACAGAAAGCCATGTCATATGCACATGTATAACGTATAAACTCAACATGTGCAATTTAATCAAAATAGAAGAAATACAGGTTAGACAACATATGCAACATGAAACCAATTATCACACTGTCAACTTAGAGCAAGCACCTGCGATGGTGGAGTACGGGAGATGAACTCATCATGTAGACTTGGGACTTCAACTTCATTAGCAATAGCAGTGGCAAATCTAGAGAGTCTCTGTTTGCGTCAGTGCGGAGGACCACCAACATCCCCTAACTTACTATTTTCCTTCCTATTTTCTAATATTGCCTTATGAAGTCAAAACCACAAGAAGATGAATAAAATTAGCTCTGCATAACTGGTTGATGCATGATACAAACGAACACTACTTTGATGTAAGGCAAGTGCAGGATAGGAGGATGGAATATATACAAAAAAGACAGCGTTT
This sequence comes from Triticum urartu, assembly GCF_003073215.2. Lineage (NCBI taxonomy): Eukaryota > Viridiplantae > Streptophyta > Magnoliopsida > Poales > Poaceae > Triticum > Triticum urartu. The sequence continues at coordinate 104,737,362 of NC_053022.1, forward strand.
CATATTCACACATACGATAGGAGGATGGAATATGTATGAAAAAACAGTAAGTAGAAGGCATTTCAACAAAATTAGAAGAAATTAAAGCTAGGCACCATATGAACATGCAACCAATATCACTCTATCAGGTAAAAAGTGTCTCGTCGTAAGTGCCATTTTAAGAAATTAGAAGCAGTACAAGCTAGAAGACAATGCAAGATGCAACCTACATCACAGTCCCAAGTTAAATGTGTCTTATGGGTAAGTGATCGTTGCAGGTATAAGTTGTAAGCTACGCGATGCAATTCAACATAATCAGAAGCAATACAAACTAGACATCATACGGAAAACGCAACCACGTATAACAGTTCCAAGTAAGAGCAAGCACCTGTGATGGTGGAGTAGGGGAGATGTGCTCATCATGTACACGTATGTTCTAGAAACAGGAACACGTGTCATATTCACAGGCATTATGTGTAAAGTAAGCAGATGCAATTCAAGTTAGAAGCAATAAAAGCTAGACATCATACGCAACATGCAACCACATATAATAGTGTCAAGTTAGAGCAAGCACCTGTGATGGTGGAGTAGGGGAGATGTGCTCATCATCTACACAGCTACGTTGACTGTCTAGCCTTGTGTTGTCTTGCGAATCTTGTTAGGAGGATGGCGGAGTAGAATCTGTAGAGACCCCCTGTTTGAGTTGCTCCGAAGGACCACCATCATCCACTGCCGGACTAATTTCCTTCAGCTGTAATGATTTTGCATTGTGAAGTCAAACCGATAAGAAAAAGGAATAAAATTCACTCTTCATAACTCATTCATGCATGATACTGACGAACACTACTCGGATTAAAGGCAAACACATGATGCGAGGATGGAATATGTATGAAAAACAGGATGGTGTGACATATTCACACCTATGATGTGGTAACTAAGCAGAAGGCATTTCAACAAATTAGAAGCACTGCAAGCTAGACACCATATGAAAGATGCAACCAATATCACTCTGCCAAGTTCAAACTGTATGGCGTTTCAACAAATTAGAAGCAGTACATGCTAGAAATCATATGCAAGACACAACCAATATCACAGTGGCGACTTAAAGGTGCCTTATCATAAGTGACTGATGCGGGATATGCAAGAATAGTAGTCTAATGTAGAAACAGGAACACATATCATATTCACAGGCATTATGTGTAAAGTAAGCAGATGCAATTCAACAAAGTTAGAAGCAATACAAGCTAGAAATCATACGCAACATGCAACCACATATAATAGTGCCAAGTTAGAGCAAGCACCTGTGATGGTGGAGTAGGGGAGATGTGCTCATCATCTACACAGCTACGTTGACTGTCTAGCCTTGCGTTGTCTTGCGAATCTTGTTAGGAGGATGGCGGAGTAGAATCTATAGAGAACCTCCATTTCAGTTGCTCGGAAGGACCACCATCATCCAATGCCTTGCCAATTTCCTTCAGATTTATTGATTTTGCATTGTGAGTTCATACCGACAAGAAAAAGGAATACCATTCGCTCTTCAGAACTCATTCATGCATGATACTGACGAACACTACTCTGATGAAAGGCAAAGTCATGATACGAGGATCGAATATGTACGAAAAAATGGATGGCTTGACATATTCACACCTATGATGTGGTAACTAAGAAGAAGACACTTCAACAAATTAGAAACACTGCAAGACACCATATGGAAGGTGCAATTAATATCACTCTGCCAAGTTAAAACTGTCTCGTCATAGGTGGCGTTCATCAAACTATAAGCAATACATGCTAGAAATCATATTCAAGATGCAAACCAATATCAAACTGCCAACTTAAAGGTGTCCCATCATAAGTGACTGATGCAGGATACACAAGAAGAGTAGTTTCATGTAAGAACATGGTGTGATAGACAGATATAGTATGTACCAAAAATAGGAAAGCGTGTCATATTCACATGTATCATGTGTAAGCTAAGAAGATGCAGTTTACACTAACTAGGAGCAATACGAGCTAGACATCATATGCAACATGCAACCAGATATCACACTGCCAAGTTAGAGCAAGCACCTTGGATGGTGGAGTAGGGGAGCGGAGACTTGGACCTTGTAATGCACTATCAGTACAAGGAGAATCGGTACAGATGCTCCGTTTACGTTGCTGCAGAGGACCACCATCGTAGCCTTCCTTCCTCTTTTCCTTCCTCTTTCTTGATTTTGCCTTGTCAAGTCAAACCCACAAGAAAAAGGAATAAAATTTTCTCTTCAGAACTCATTAACACTACTTTCATGTAAGGCAACCGCATGATAGGAGGATGGAATATGTATGAAAAACAGGACGGCGTGACATATTGACATGTATGATGTATAAAGTGTAAACTAAGCACAAGGTGCTTGAACTTGTTAGAATCGATGCAAGCTAGAAACCATATGAAAGATGAAACCAATATCACTATGCCAAATTAAAAGGGTGCCCTAACAAATGTATTTGACCAAATTAGAAGTAATACATGGCAACAGGCTAGAAATAATATGCAATATGCAACGAATAAAGGTGACTCATCGTAAGTGACTGATGCAGGATACAGAAGAGAGGTAGTTTCATGTAAGAACAAGGTTAACACATAGATGTAGTGTGTATCAAAAATAGGAAGGCATGTCATATTCATAGGTATAGTGTGTAAACTAAGCAGATGCAATTTACCCTAATTAGAAGCATTACAAGCTAGACACCGTATGCAACATGCAACCACATATCACACTGCGAAGTTAGAGCAAGCACCTGCGATGGTGGTGTAGGGGAAGTGCGGTATTCAGGTACAGAGCTACGTTCAATATCTTCATTTAGGCTTGCTGTTTCTTGAGAATCATGTGGAGAGGATGAAATTGCATTCTTTATAAGAGTATTGCATCTCATATTAACCCACACGCGTGACTGTCTCATCATAAGCGATAGACGCAGGATACACAAGAACAGTAGTTTGATGTAAGAATATGGTGTGATAGGCAGATGTAGTATGTACCAAAAACAGGAAGGCGTGTCATTTTCACATGTATAATGTGTAAGCTAAGGAGATGCAATTTAACAAATTAGGAGCATTGATGAGGGATACACAAGAAAAGTAGTTTGATGTAAGGACATGGTTAATAGAAAGACATAGTATGTACCAAAAATAGGAAGGCATGTCATATTCACAGGTATAATGTGTTACCCTAATTATAAGCATTACAAGGTAGACACCATATGCAACATGCAACCACATATCACACTGCCAATTAAGAGCAAGCACCTGCGATGGTGGTGTGGGGGAATTGCGGTGATCAACTAGAGAGCTACATTGACTATCTTCATTTAGCCTTGCTGTTTCTTGAGAATCATGTGGGGAGGATGACACTACACTCTTTAAATGAGTAGGGCGTCTCACAGTAACCCACTCGGGTGACTGTCTCATCATAAGTGATTGACGAGGGATACAAAAGAGCATTAGTTTGATGTACGAACATGGTTAATAGACATATGTAGTATGTATCAAAAACAGGAAGGCATGTCATTATCAAAGGTATAATGTGTAAAGTAAGCAGATGCAATTTAACCAAATTGGAAGCAATACAAGCTAGACACCATATGCAACATGCAACCACATTTGACATCGCGAAGTTAAAGCAAGCACCTGGGATGGTTGTGTGTGGCAATTGAGATCATCAACTACAGGGCTACGTTTACTGTCTCCAACTGCTGACACTGCACCCATTAGAGAGCTGAAACGCTTAGTGCTTATCTTTGAATTACACTGGAGCGACTTCTGTCTTTTCTTTTCTGCATTCATCAACACTGCGTCAGAGTCTGAAATACCCATGCATAAAAACAATAGTGTGAGTATGGGTGAAGTGTGTGCACAATTAGTATAGTGTAAAGGTAGCAGATAGCAGGTCGGTGAGAAATAAATGATGGAAGACATATGATAGCTCTACAACATGCATGCCACACTAAATTACTACATGATTCTATGAAAATAATAGTCGACTGAAAGCAAATAGGTCAGTCCATTTTTTCTGCACCGTCCGATGTACAAGGAACGGGCAGATCGCCTTCATCTACCTCCAGCCAGTCAGTGTTGATGATCTTCCTCGAAACGCCAGCGACCACCGGCCCAGTTCCTCCCCTGCCCGTGCCCTCCCCTCGACCTCACCGCACCGCCGTGTTTGGCACCGCTGTGACGCCCCGAGACCGTTGCGCCAGGTGTCTTCCAGTTATTCACTGTTGTTGCCTTGCCTTTTGCTTGTGTGTTGCATCTTTCCATGTCATCATCCGCATTGCATCATCATGTTTTCGAAACTTGCATTCGTCCGGGTCTCCCAGTTCCTTCCGTTGTCCGTTCTGAGCCCAGACACACTTGCACGCGCCCGCGGCACGTCCGCAATATTATTTTATAAGTGGCCGGAAAATGTTCTCATAATGGGTTGAAAGTTGGCGTGCGGCCTTATTATAGTGTAGGTAGGCCGCCTGCCAAGTTTTATCGCATTCAGAGTCCGTTTGACGCCCCAACGGATAACTATAGTGGCATTATAGCTGGTCTTTACGTCGGATGTTTTTGATCTCCGGAAACTGCTGCCAGGCCCTCTCTCTCTTCTCTCCTCTCAGCCTCGCCACAGCCCACCTAGTCCATCTACCTACCCCTCTTCGTGTCCGGAGCCGCCCGATGCGATCGCACGGTCCGAAAACCCCTCTTTGCACAATGCACCGACCCCTCACGTGCGCGTCCGAAACTTCCCCGGACTTGACCGGGGCAGTCGTCACCGTTGTGTCCGAATCATCCCCAAACACCTATAAAACATCTTCGTTTTATTTATTGGACTCCCTAGCCTATTTTTCCCGACATTCCGATTTCGATCGGAGGGACAAAATAGCCCCTAACAAAAATCCAGTGCTATATATATAGACCAATTCCCTAGGCAGCAACCCTAAAATCTAGCCCGTTGTCCCATCGCGCCGCCGCCAGTCATCCACTCCTCTCCTTCCTCGGGATCCATCCCGATCCACCCAATCCCTCCATCGATCCAACCAGCCAACCACCCCCTCCTGCAACCACCCCCAAGGCCGCCCCTTCCTCGCATCGATCTGGAGCCACGAGCGCCACCGCCGCCGTTTGGAGCACCACCGCTGCTGGAGATGAGTGCCCCGCTGCCCATGCTTCTTCTCCCTCTCCTCTCGTTCGTTTTCTCTTGGCTCTCTAGCTCCCTGCCTTAGTCTCTCTCGTTTCTCTGCACAGGAACCGAACAACGCCGCCTGGCCATGGATGCCGCCATGGACGCTGAGCTCCTCAAGCCCGGTGCCGTCCAAGCCCGTTCCCAGCCAGATCCAAATGGCCAGGACCTCGCTGCCCCTTCGCCCACTCGCCGGAGCTCTGCTCCCAGGCACCGCCGCCCTGCTTGCCTCCTCTGCTTCGGGCCATGTCTAGCACCACGTCGACTCCCCTGCATCGCCCTGTTGTCGCGTCATTAGTCGCCGCTGCCGTGGTCTTCTCCTTCGCCAAGTCCCAGCACCCACGGCCCTCCGCCTCTCGCCTTCCTGGATCCGCTGTGCCGCCGCGTTCCCCGTCGTTGTCGACCTCCATGCCCCGCCACCGGCCTCTGCGCGTTCTGCATCAAACAGAGGAGCTCGAACCGCTGCCCTGCTCGTCTCGATTCAGCGAGACCAGGCCGGCCTCCTCGTGCCCGCGTGGGTCGCTTCCTGCAGCGAGGCCCAGCGCGCCCCTCTCCTCACTGTTGTGGGCCTCGGCCCATGGTGAGCAACACCCCAGCCCCCTCTCTATTGGGCTTCCTGTTCAGTTTCGGCCCGACTCATGTTTTTTTCCCGAGGAGTGATTTATGTATTTATCCAGTTAAAAACAGAATTGCAGAAAAGCCCTCAAACATCATGCATATTATAACTCACCAACCGTGCATCATATTAAAATAAGTTATATATGTAAAATGCTTAGAATTTTGTGTAGATTAATAATTTTCCACTTTCATGCATGTTTAAAATGTTTATGTTGTTTGTTTAATTTTGCTTAATTGCCATGCTAAAATGCCTTATTTCATAACTAGATAATCGTAGTTCCAAACCTAACAAACTTTATATGTAAATGGGGTAGAAAAAATGCCTAGTTTAACATGGTGGCTTTACTTTACATGTTTAAAAACTCTAAAATATGGTTTAGGGTACAACAGTACCAAAACCTAAAATATGCACATGAGGAGTTTCTGAACTTGTTGTTTGTTGTTCCGGCCTCATTTAAACTTGCCTAGATAGGTAGTTTTCATTTGCTTCACCTCTTGCCATGTTAATCGACATTTAATATTGTTGGGTACATAAACGAGATCGAACTAAATAACTTGAATGTGGTGTTCCATCAATCTGCAACTCGTTGCATATTGAGCTCCACTTAATTTGTAGTATTGTTTGTGCACTTTGCCATGCCATGCCTCATTAAACCGGACATGCATCATACTTGGTTGTGCATCATGCCATGTTTATGTGATGGTTGTTTACTATGTTGTTTGCTTCTTTCCGGTGTTGCTTCTTCGGGTTAGTTCCGATAACGTCGCGTTTGTGAGGATCCATTCGACTATGTCCGTTTGTATTCTCCATGGACTCGTTCTTCTTCCTTGTGGGATCTCAGGCAAGATGACCATACCCTCGAAATCACTTCTATCTTTGCTTGCTAGTTGCTCTCTCTATTGCTATGCCGCGATACCTACCACTTGCTATATCATGCCTCCCATATTGCTAAGCCAAGCCTCTAACCCACCTTGTCCTAGCAAACCGTTGTTTGGCTATGTTACCACTTTGCTCAGCCCCTCTTATAGCATTGCTAGTTGCAGGTGAAGATGGAGTTTGTTCCATGTTTGGAACATGGTTATTGTTGGGATATCACAATATCTCTTATTTAATTAATGCATCTATATACTTGGTAAAGGGTGGAAGGCTCGGCCTTATGCCTGGTGTTTTGTTCCACACTTGCCGCCCTAGTTTCTGTCATACCGGTGTTATGTTCCTTGTTTTTGCGTTCCTTACGTGGTTGGGTTATAATGGGAACCCCTTGACAGTTCGCTTTGAATAAAACTCCTCCAGCAAGGCCCAACCTTGGTTTTACCATTTGCCACCTAAGCCTTTTTCCCTTGGGTTCTGCAGACTCAAGGGTCATCTTTATTTAAACCCCCGGGCCAGTGCTCCCCTGAGTGTTGGTCCAAACTAGAGCACCGTGCAGGGACATCCCTTGGCAACTTGGGTTACGTCGGCTCCTGTATACTTAGCTTATCCAGTGTGCCCTAAGAACGAGATATGTGCAGCTGCTATCGGGATTTGTCAGCACAGCGGGTGGTCTTGCTGGTCTTGTTTTACCAGCGTCGAAATATCTTGTAACCGGGATTCCGAGTCTGATCGGGTCGTCCTAGGAGAAGGAATATCCTTCGTTGATCGTGAGAGCTTGTGATGGGCTAAGTTGGGACACCCCTGCAGGGTTTTGAACTTTCGAAAGCCGTGCCCGCGATTATGGGAAGATGGGAATTTGTTAATGTCCGGTTGTAGAAAACTTGACACTTACCTTAATTAAAATGCATCAACCGCGTGTGTAGCCGTGATGGTCCCTTTCTGGCGGAGTCCGGGAAGTGAACATGGTTCTTGTGTTATGCTTGAATGTAAGTAGTTTTAGGTTCACTACTTGATCACTTCTAGTTCACGACCGTGCTTTGCTTCTCTTCTCGCTCTCATTGGCATAAGTTAGCCACCATATATGCTTAGTGCTTGCTGCAGCTCCACCTCACTACCTTTTCCCTACCCATAAGCTTGCATGCCTGCAGGTCGACTCTAGAGGATCCCCGGGTACCGAGCTCGAATTCGCCCTATAGTGAGTCGTATTACAATTCACTGGCCGTCGTTTTACAACGTCGTGACTGGGAACCGAGCTCAAGGAGGAGCTCGATGAAGTTTTTGTTCGTTGTGTTGGTTCGTTTCCAGTCGATCAGTAGTGGAGCCCAGTTGGGGCGATCGGGGATCTGTAGCATTAGGGGTGGTATTCTTTTGTTTTGGTTCCGTAGTCAGACCTTGATTGTATCTAGATGATGTAGTGCTATATTCATGTATTGTGTGAAGTGGTGATTGTAAGCCAACTCTGTACCTCTTTCTTATTCAGTACATGGGATGTGTAAAGATTACCCCTCTTGCGACATGCCTACAATGCGGTTATGCCTCTAAGTCGTGCTCCGACACGTGGGAGATATAGCCGCATCGTGGGTGTTATAAGTTGGTAATCAGAGCATTCCCCGACTTAGGAGCCCCCTGCTTGATCGAATCGCTAGCATTGTTGAGTCTAGAAAAATGTTTTGAGTCTTTTAGGATTATATATATCGGAGAGTAGGATTCTTTTTACTCCCCAGTCCCTTCGTCGCTCTGGTGAGGCCTCCTGACGTAGAGTTTTGACTCTTCTCTCCTCAAATTTCACTAATTTTTTTTAGGATCACGCGGGTATCTTGGTATCGTTCCGATGGTTTTGTGATGAGAACATTGTTCTTGGTGCCTCCTGACATTTAGGGGTTGTGGCAGTGTCCCGGGGAGTTGAGCTCCGAGGTGTTGTCGTCACAATTTTATCGTTGCAGTTCTGGAATACCTGAGTTTCGCCGACATCGAAAATCTCTTTTATGCAGTTGTTGGTGAGATAACCTCGACGCCACCCAGTACTGGGACGGGAGTTCGGGAGTATTTCCATAACTCGTATAATGGATGCTTTTCGAAGGTTGAGGTAAATTATTTCCGAAGGTTTCTTGGTTACGTGTTGAAGGATGGATACAACTGGATGTAGGATTTGCTAGTTTTGGGTGAGATATTATGCTTCCCCTGTATCCCCAACACCTGATTGCATAACCGGAAAGTTTCGGGAGTTTATAAGTGGGAATTCAAGTAGCTCCTAGGATATCTTTCCGACAGATGTATGATATGAGATTGGGGTTCGACGTCTAGTGGTCCGCCTATCCACGGTTGGTTTTACAGTGGTCTCGTTGTGTCTTAAAGAGTCCTTGGCTATGCTGACTCGGGGATGCTTCGTATGTCATGTGCACTGCGTTGTACATGATGGTGCTGTACGATCGAGCCCGTGTGGGCCCCACCACGAAAACTTCGGACGAAATCTCTATCATATGTTTGTTCCGGCTTATTCTGCAAGACAATCCTTTTTTTTGTTTTCAGTTGTGGTATTCGAGTTGCTTCGAAGTCAAATGTTGATTCCATACCTTTCCTAAGCGGTGCTCTCATACCTCTATGTGAATACTAAGCCCTCTCGATCTTCGAGATTGTCATGTCAATCATTTTCAACCGGTGTGTTTCTCTTCAAGTGGATCCGATCATTCCAACATTCGCGATATCAACTAAAGTCTTCTCAATGTTGTTTGTTTCTTCCATCTCCAAGTTGCCTTTGTTTTTCCCCCCCCCCCCCCCTTTTTTCTTCAAGGACTCAGATTTCTTAATCAAGTATCCATCTTATTGATGCGAAGTATCTCCATTCTTTTCCGTCAATGTTCTTATCCGGTGATTCTCATGAAGATGTTCTACAAGTTAAACATTCTTCGTTCTATTTCTTCTCCGGTGGATGCAATTCAAGCTTTTGGGTTTGATTATATCCCTTTTCCTCATTTCAAATGCTTTCCCATGCCGATGTACCTCATATTCATTCATTTCTCGCTATTCAGTTGTTCCGGAGTGCTCAAGATATCTTGAAGATTAGTGTTTCCACTCTGCATTCGTTCAAGATATCTCGAGGTTGTTACCTCATTCTAGTCATTTAATTCAACCGGTGCAATCTCCGTTTTAAATTGTTCAACGGTGTATCTTTTGAGTGGGCCCTAACCCACAGGTCTTTTTCTAGGATCTTACCTGACTCTTCTTATTTTCCCTGAGTTATTCTCAATTCTTTTTCGAAGTTTGATGTAAGAATGATTCATCATCAGTTAGATGATTTCCCCAAGATCTTTCAAATTCTTTTCATCGTTGGTTCAACCTTTCTAATTTTTCATTCCGGAGTACCTCAACAATTCTTGGTGGTGCTTCTCATCGTCATTATCAACATTTGAAGACCGAAGAAGAGTTTCTCTGTGTCACACCCTAGCTAGTTCAAGCATTAGAGTGTGCATCATGTTTAAATTTCTCTTAAATTTGAAATGGGGAAGGTAGAAACCCCCAACACCCCCCTGGAAACAACTAGGGTTTACTAAAATTATTTTCAATGAACCTGAAATGCCCTTCTAAAAAGTTCACCCTCTTTGTCTTGGGTTAAAACCTCTGGCAAAATTGGTGCACAATTTTCTAGGTCAACAGAAGGTCATTGAATTAAATCATAAGTATTTGAATTTGGGCATTTAAATGCTATAAAATAATTTAAATTCCCAAATAATTCTGGAAATAAATGTTTGCTGTTGGAAATAATCTAAACAGAGCCCACAAATATTTTCAGGATTTTTGGAAACGTTTTAGTATTTTTAATAAAGCCCAACAACTGCAGTTAAATAGAAAAACAGAAACAAATAAAAAGAAAAAGAGAGAGGGAAGCCCACTTGGGCCTTACCTGAGCTGGCCAGCCCACCTGGCTCGGCCGAGCCTACTGGCTTCGCTAGTCGTCGTCCTCCTCGCGCCAGGAGGCAGGGGCGCGTGCTCGCCGTGCGCCGGCCACGCGTCGGCCACCTCCTGCTTCTGCCGACGTCCTGGAGACGCCTAGGGGTGCCACGCGACCCCCACGTCCCCCTCTCATCCTCTCTCTCTCTCCCCCACATCTCCCTCACTCTCTCCCACGATGGCCGAGCGCGTACCTCACCGCCGATCGTCGTAGCTGCCACCACAGCCACTCCCTCGCCCCTCCGACGAGCCCAATCGCTCCGCCTCGTCACCCTGGACCTCTCCGTCGACTCACGCAAGCTCGGACGACCCCAAGACGATGTGGTGCCCTTTTTCCCCGACCACGGCCGCCGGACGCCGTCGTTCGATTCGCCGGCCTCAGGACCTCCCCGAGCTCGCTGACCCCCTCCCTGACTCCGCTGTGAGCTCCTCTTCCTCCCCCTAGCTCCCGTGCTCGTTTGGCCTCCGTAGCCGCCATTCCCACCGCACCCGAGAGCTCCCCGCCGCCGACCATGGCGCCGTCGTGGCTAGAGCCACAGTGGCTTGAGGCCAAGTTCGCCGTTGTGCTTAGCGCAACACCAGGAACCCGTAGCCACCACCAGCTCCTCCTCCCGTGCACCGTAGCGTCGAATCCATCCATGCCCGAACTCCGGCGACCGCCAAGGTCGTCGCCGGCGTCGTTTCCGGCGTCCCCGTGTCCAACCACTTGCCCCACTAGATGCGCACGAGCCCCAGCTACGCGTAGCACGTCTCCACCGTCGATTTGGTCATCGGAGGACCAAATCCGAAGCCCTCCGCCGTCTTGGCCTCGCCGGCGGCTCAACGCCGGCGAGTTTGACCCAGTTTGACCCCTGGGCGGGCCCAGGTAGACCCCCCTGAGTCTATGACAGGTGGGGACGGTCTGCTAACTAAATTAGGATTAGTTTTACTTAATTTTTAAATTAATTATTTAAATCAGTCACTGACATGTGGGCCCAGGCCCCACTGACAGCTAATTAGTGTTAATCTAACCCTGTTAATTAGCTGAGAGGCTGACAGAAGGGGCCCACCAGTCAGGTTTGACCTGGGCTGGCACCTTTGACCTGCTAAGGTCAGCCTGACGCAATGCTGACGCAGTAATGCATTTTCTGGATTTATTTTTATTTAGGAAATTCCAGAAAATAGTCAAAACTTCTAAAAATCATAGAAAATCAACCATAGCTCCAAATGCAAAGATTTATATATGAAAAATGATCAGAAAAATTCAATCTACCCTTTTTTATTTGTTTCATGCATGACAAAACAAGTTTACCTTGCTGTTTAAGAAGAATAAGGAAATGCACTATTAAGGCCATGTTTAATGAGCTAATATTTGAATCTTTGATTCAAATGAGTTCATTCCTTTCTATTATAACTTGCATTAGGCCAAGACACATTCATATTGCCATGTCATAGCATGCATCATATTGTTGCATATCGTCATGTGTTGATTGTGTTCCGATGTGTTCTTCGTGGTAGGTTCTGCCTCCGAGGATATTCACGAGTATCCAACTGAAGGGCAGTATCCCACTACCACTCCATCAGGCAAGAAACCATTGATCATTCTGATACAACCCATGTTCTCGCTTCTGCTCTTGATTACTGCATTAAGAAAATGCGTTTCAATCTGCTGTGTGCTACGGTAGTTGAACCCTTATCCTCTTCATGACTTGTCATTGCCACAGTAACTAGATGAAACCCACTAGCATGTGTAGGAGTTGATTGAGCCATGTATGTGATTCCTACCTTACTATGCCTGCTATGCTTAGAGTTGTGTCAGGTCTGGTTCATCTGGGTGATGGGCTAGAGTGAAATGCTTATGTCGGTAATGTGAGGGATGTGTTGAACATGTTTTGGTAAAGGTATCGATGAGAGGCCATGTAGGAGTACATGGTGGGTTGTTTCATTGAGGCCGTCCCTAAGAACTGAGATCTGTATGTGTGATTTAAGATGCAGTTACTACCGTACATTGGGCCCGAAACCAATGGACCCTCTTGGCTTCTTAATCACCCTAGTACTCTGTCCAGGAGTTGCAAATAGTTTCTGGTGTTTGTAGGTTATGTGTTGGCGGCCGTGCGTAGCGCTGACCCTAGGGGTGGGCTATGTTGCGGTAGATACACCGTGGCCGGGTATGCCGGGCGCCCGTTAGGCGTCTCGGGACCCTGTTCACATCGTTCGGGGCCGTATGTGGAAACCTCGGCCGGACTCCCTGCGGATGGAACCTGGATAGGCGATAAACCTGGACTAGAGACTTAAGTGTTTAGGTAGGCCGTGGCCGACACCCTCGCTGGGCTTCTGCTTGAAGGTTGCCGAGTACATGTCGTGTAAGCGGCGGTAAGTGTTGAAAGCGTGTATGAAGAAGTACACCCCTGCAGGGTATAAAACTATTCGAATAGCCGCGTCCGCGGTAAAGGACTACTTGGTTGCCTATATAGTTCATAGACAAGTTAATGGGTACTACTAAAAGACTCAAGATAAGTGTGAGTACCGAGGATGGCCCTCTCGTAGGTTGACGAGGGAGGATCCCCCGTGGGGTATTGTGTTGGTGAGTAGTGGACTCGTGTGCGAAAACTATTTTACTAATGAAGTTCCAAGGATAGCTTAGCCAAGAGTCAAAGCTGGCTTGCTGCATTAACCCCACCACCTTCTTGAGAATAAGCATGTATAGTAGGGTCTGATGTAAGACTTGCTGAGTACCTTTGTACTCATGTTTGCTTAATTACTGTTTTCAGACGACAACACCGCCCCCTCCGATGGGTTCTACGTAGACCTTGACGTCGACGAGTGACTAGCCACCCAGGTGGTGATCCTGGCCATGGTGGGCCCTATGTAGTTAGACAGGCTTCGAGAAGCCTTCTTCTTCCTAGAGTCTGTTCTCAGACTAGTTGCTTCCACATGTGCTTGTATGATTGTATGACTTGAGTGTCGGGTCATGTGACCCTATCTGTATGAACGTGTTATGTATGGCTCTCTGGAGCCTTTAAATAAAGTACTTGAGTTGTAGAGTTTTGTTGTGATGCCATGTTGTATGTACTCATATCGGGCATATTGTGTGTATGATTGAAATGCTTGGTATGAGTGGGATCCGACAATCTAGTTGTTTATCCTTGGCAGCCCTTCTTATGGGGAAATGTAGTCTAGTGTTCCTCGAGCCATAGTAGTCCGCTACAGCCCGGGTTCCCAGAGTCCTGCTAGCCCAGCACTACTTCTCAGGACACTTGACTGGCCGGCATGTGTTTCACTTCGTTCCTATGTCTGTCCCTTCGGGGAAATGTCACGCGGTGATATCCGGAGTCCTGCCTAGCCTGCTACAGCCCGGGTTCCCCAGAGTCCTGTTAGCCCAGTGCTACAGCCCGGAATCACTCGCTGATGACTGACATGTTCGATGTGATTCATGTATGCCTTTCTCCATAGGTCTGTGCCGCTTTGGGTTCATGACTAGCCATGTCGGCCCGGGTTCTCTGTCATATGGATGCTAGCGACACTATCATATACGTGAGCCAAAAGGCACAAACGGTCCCGGGCCATGGTAAGGCGACACCCGTGGGATACCGTGCGTGAGGCCGCAAAGTGATATGAGGTGTTACCGGCTAGATCGATGTGACTTGGAATCGGGGTCCTGACACTCTGCAATCATATCCGTTCTCTTGAAGATTCTTGGTTTAGCTTGATGCCTTCCTCTCATAATTGTTTTTGATTGTGAGAATTCTTTTCACCTTTCCGGAGAAATTCATGAGTCTTTTCAGTTCGATTGTCTGAAGACCATCATTTTGGGTTATTCATTCTCAGCTTTCAGCTCTCGTTCTCCAAATCTGACCGGTGCTTCGCTCAAGTATTCTCCAATCAGTTCTTGATCTCTTCGTTCTCTTGTATCTAAACTCTCTCATGTATTTTTGTTCATTTGCTAATTCTTACCGGTGATTCATCCCTTTACTTCGTTCATTTCCAATTCTTATGGTGGTTCATTCAAGATTCCATTTCTCTTGGTTATCATATCAATTCATTCGTGGTTACCGTTGAAGTATTTTCTCAAGTTTGCGCTATATCTATCTTAATCCTTTTCTACGAGAATAAGTATTATGTCAAATAAGCATAATGTAATTCTTATTCTTGTTCCATCCAAGTGATTAATTTCTTATCCCGGAGGTTCATCAAAATTCTTGATTTCATTTGTTTCATCTTTCTTTTCCGGAGTTCCAAGCTTTTCCGCATTATCTCGTCGCGAAGCTCCTTCTAAATCATCGCAAGTTTTCACCATGTGTTTTCAACTTCTCTTTCTTTTATCATCCTTTTGTTACCGGAGTTCTTCATGGAGGCTCTACATGATGGTTCATCAAGGTTTTAATTCCTTCTCGAAGTGCTTATCAAGATTCTTTTCAGAGGAGCTCAAGCATTCTTCATCTTGCGATCCGAAGTGCAATTGTTCTCCCTTATCTTTTGAGGTGGTAATATATCATTCTTCATTCACAAGAATGAGGTATTTAAAACCATCACTTTCTTCCATGGAGTTATCTTGGTATAAATTTCACCTAAAGCTTCTCCTAAGGATTGTTGCCATTTATGGTGGTTATAAACGATCCAAGTTCTTCATTTATCCTCCTGGTGAAATAAGTTTCTCGTCTCCTTGTTGATATCAATCCAATCTATTGTCTTCGGTAGTGGCCGGTTGTCACCTCCTAATTTTGAGATGCTTTCCATAATCCCACTACAAACTTATTCATTTCGTAGTTGGTTCTCCAACAACTCCGTTATAACCTTCTCCGAAGGGTGCTCTCCAAGCTTATTTGTGGCAGAAGCTGGCTTTTCTTCTCCATTCTTATTCTAATGATCGATCTTCTATTCTTTCTCTCAGAGGCTTTGTGTTGTTGCTCTTTTCACTCGTCATCTCGAATTGTGAGGATCGTGTTCTTTCCTTTGCTTATCCATTTAACCGGAGTGTCGTGTCTTTCAGTTAAGTCCTCTCATCTTATCAAGTTTTCCATCCCTTCTCAACCGGAGTGCTGTTTGAAATCGTTCTTACCCCTTGTGCCATTATTTCAATAGTTCCGGAGGCAGTATGTTGTTGATGTCATCTAGTTTCCTCTCATCTTGTCAAAATCTTGTTCTATTCCTTCCATTTTCAGTCGGAGTGCTATCCAAATTATATCATTCTTATTTTTTTCTATCTTGTTTTAACCGGAGTGTGGTGTCTATCATTCCTCTTGTAACCGGAGTCTCATCCAAGTGCTTTCATTTTGCCAAGTTCATATTCTATGCCTTCCATTTCTAACCGGAGTGTTGTCGTAATTGATCTTTATCGTTCCTTGTACATCTCGTTTCTACCAGAGTGGTTTCATGTACTTCTTGTCCATTGCACCCCTTTTCTTATGTCTTTCAACCTACAAGGTTCTAGTAATGTTCCTTGTTCCTCTTTTCTAACGGAGTGTTTGCAACTTTGTTCTTCTTCGTTGCATTCTTTCTTTCAATTTGTTCAACCTCGCAAGGTTCTTTGGTTTCACTCGTTTGTCAAAGAAGCAACTTAGTTTTACCTTTTCTCTTCCTTGTCCGTTTCTCTCCGGTGCCATCCTAGATCTTGGGTCGAGATCCTCTTGTAGTGGTGGAGTGTTGTGACGCCCCGAGACCGTTGCACCAGGTGTCTTCCAGGTATTCACTGTTGTTGCCTTGCCTTTCGCTTGTGTGTTGCATCTTTCCATGTCATCATCCGCATTGCATCATCATGTTTTCAAAACTTGCATTCGTCCGGGTCTCCCAGTTCCTTCCGTTGTCCGTTCTGAGCCCAGACACACTTGCACGCGCCCGCGGCACGTCCGCAATATTATTTTATAAGTGGCCAGAAAATGTTCTCGGAATGGGTTGAAAGTTGGCGTGTGGTCTTATTATAGTGTAGGTAGGCCGCCTGCCAAGTTTCATCGCATTCGGAGTCCGTTTGACGCCCCAACGGATAACTATAGCGGCATTATAGCCGGTCTTTACATCGGACGTTTTCGGTCTTCGGAAACTGCTGCCGGGCCCTCTCTCTCTTCTCTCCTCTCAGCCTTGCCACATCCCACCTAGTCCATCTACCTACCCCTCTTCGCGTCCGGAGCCGCCCGATGCGATCGCACGGTCCGAAAACCCCTCTTTGCACAGTGCACCGACCCCTCACGTGCGCGTCCGAAACTTCCCCGGACCCGACCCGGGCAGTCGTCACCGTTGTTTCCGGATCATCCCCAAACATCTATAAAACATCTTCGTTTTATTTATTGCTCCTTAGTGTGACGCCCGGGTAACCAAGCTACAGTAACCCTCTGGTAATGGTGCCACGTCACCTCGATTATTGTTGATAATCTCGTGTTAGCTCGGAACCAAACCAAATTCAAATTTGAATTAAAGTCAAAACAATTAAATTTTTCAAAAGTCAAAACTAAATTGTTCCTAATGTGTCAAATAATCCATAATAAATGTTGGTAAAGAAATCATCATTTGCTAAAATAATTAAATGCACTAAATAAACTAAAATGATTTAAAACAGTAAAGTAAAGTAAATAAACAGAAAAAGAAAATAATCAAAAGATAATAGGAAAGCGAAAAAAAGAGAACCCCCCACCCCCGCTGGGCCCCGGCCCAGCTGGCCTCAGGCCCAACAAGGCTAGCCCACCCCACACCTCCCTGGCCTATATGGCCCCTATCCCCCGAAACCCTAACCTACCCCCACCCCCACTCTCCCCACGACGCCCCCTTCCTCTCTCCCGATCTGGATCGGGATCCAGAGGAGGCGACGCCGCTCGACGCCGCCCCGCGCCCGGAGCTCGCCGCCCCCCACGCCAGGACGCCGCCACCTCGCCGTCCTCCTCCACTCCGTCGCTCGTCCCCGTCCCCCTCCACAACGGCCCTCCCCGACCTCCACCGAGCCTGCTGCCCGTGCCTTGCGACCCGCTGTGAGCCTCGCTCCCTCCCCTCTCCCTCGCACGGCACCGACTGCCAGCGCTGCGCGCGCCCCGCTCGTTCCTCGTCGTTGCCGCTCCGCATAGCCCCATGTCGGCCCGCCTCGCGGCCTCACCGTGCTTGCACGCACGCATCGACCGCGCCCTGCTCCTCGAGCTGCTGCTCCGCCACGCCCCACCTTGCAAGCCCGCGTTCCGCGACCACAGCCCCCCTGACCCCGCGCCTCCCGCAGCCCTCCCCGCTCCGGCCGTCCTCGTCGACCGCGCCCTGTGCGTGCACCCGCGGCCCTCTTCGCCTCGCTCCCGCGCCGTGGCCACCCCCTTGCTGCTGCTCTGCTCCTGGCCGTCACACCGCGCTGCCCCCTGTGTCCGCCTTCGCCTGCCGTGGCCGGCCGGCGAGCCCCCGCCATGGCCACGGCCTCATCCCGCGTCCTGGCGAGCAGCGCCCCGCCCGCGCCCGTCGGGTTCGTCCGGCCGCCCCTGGGTGTGTGCCCATTCAGGCCGCGCCCGTCGCCTGCTAGCGTCCGGCGCCCACCAAGGCCCCTGTGGCCTATGACAGATGGGCCCCACGCCCAGAACATTTTTCTTATGAAAAGAAAAGAATTAAATAAATAAGTAAATAAATAATGAAATTAATTAATTAATTAATTAACTTAATTAATTCTGATTAAATTAACCAAATAAGATTAATTAACCTAATGATTAGTTAACCTAATTAACTACTATTAATTAGCTAATTAATTAGTATGATAGTGGGGCCCACCCACTAATTAATTTTGATTAGATTAATTAAACTGTTTAATTAAAATGTGTCACTGACCAGTGGGACCCACTGATCAGGTTGACCAAGTCAACTCTGTTGACTGCTGATGTCAGCATGACATCATGCTGATGTCATTAATTCATTTTAGAATTAATTAATTAATTAAATTCCAGAAATTAATAAAATCTTTAGGAAATCATATCTTTTAATCCGTAACTCGGATGAAAATACTTTCTACATGAAAGTTGCTCAGAACGACGAGACGAATCCGGATATGCAATCTGTTCGTCCGCCACGCACCCCTAACATATCAAACTCGCAACTTCCCCCCCTCCGGCTCCTCTGCCCGAAAACGCGAAACACCGGGGATACTTTCCCGGATGTTTCCCCCCTTCACCGGTATCACCTCATACCGCTTTAGGGCACCTCTAGCACTGATACGTGTCATGTCATTCATCGTTATGCATCTGTTTGCTCAAATATTTATTGTTTCTTCCCCCTCTTCTCTCGCTAGACACCGAGACCGACGCCGCTGCTACCCAGTACGACTACGGAGTTGTCGACCCCTCTCTCTTGCCAGAGCAACCAGGCAAGCCCCCCCCTTGATCACCAGATATCGCCTACTCTTCTCTCTATTGCTTGCATTAGAGTAGTGTAGCATGTTACTGCTTTCTGTTAATCCTATCCTGTTGCATAGCCTGTCCTTGCTACTACTGTTGTTACCATTACCTGCTATCCTACTGCTTAGTATAGGATGCTAGTGTTCCATCAGTGGCCCTACACTCTTGTCCGTCTGTCATGCTATACTACTGGGCCGTGATCACTTCGGGAGGTGATCACGGGCATATACTATATACTTTACACATTTACATTACCTGTGGTACTGTTCGGAGTTGGGGGCTGAAGGGGCAGGTGGCTCCATCCCGGTAGAGGTGGGCCTGGGTTCCGACGGCCCCCAACTGTTACTTTGTGGCGGAGCGACAGGGCGGGTTGAGACCACCTAGGAGAGAGGTGGGCCTGGCCCTGGTCGGTGTTCGCGGATACTTAACACGTTTAACGAGATCTTGGTATTTGATCTGAGTCTAGCTACTGGCCTATACGCACTAACCATCTACGCGGGGACAGTTATGGGCACTTGACGTCGTGGTATCAGCCGAAGCCTTCGTGACGTCAGTGACTGAGTGGCGCGCGCCGGATTGGACCGTAAGCCTGCTCTTGTATTAAGGGGGCTAGTTCTGCTTCCGGCCACGTACGCAACGTGCAGGTGTGCAATGGGCGATGGGCCTAGACCCCTGCGCCATAGGATTTAGACCGGCGTGCTGACCTCTCTGTTGTGCCTAGGTAGGGCTGCGATGTGTTGATCTTTCGAGGCCGGGCATGACCCATGAAAGTGTGTCCGGCCAAATGGGATCGAGCGTGTTGGGATATGTGGTGCACCCCTGCAGGGAAGTTAATCTATTCGAATATCCGTGATCTTCGGTAACAGGACGACTTGGAGTTGTACCTTGACCTTATGACAACTAGAACCAGATACTTAATAAAACACACCCTTCCAAGTGCCAGATACAACCGGTGATCGCTCTCTCACAGGGCAACGAGGGGAGGATCATCGGTTAGGATTATGCTATGTGATGATACTTGGAGGACTTCAGTCTACTCTCTTCTACATGCTGCAAGACGGAGGCTGCCAGAAGCGTAGTCTTCGAAAGGACTAGGTATCCCCCCTTATCCCGGCTTTCTGCAGTTCAGTCCACATATAATAGCCTTATTCCAGTTGATACCAATGCATACATATGTAGTATAGCTCCTTGCTTGCGAGTACTTTGGATGAGTACTCACGGTTGCTTTCTCCCTCTTTTCCCCCTATCCCTTCTACCTGGTTGTTGCAACCAGATGTTGGAGCCCAGGAGCCAGACGCCACCTTCGATGATGACACCTACTACACCGGAGGTGCCTACTACTACGTGCTGCCCGCTGACGACGACCAGGAGTAGTTTAGGAGGATCCCAGGCAGGAGGCCTGCGCCTCTTTCGATCTGTATCCCAGTTTGTGCTAGCCTTCTTAAGGCAAACCTGTTTAACTTATGTCTGTACTCAGATATTGTTCCTTCCGCTGACTCGTCTATGATCGAGCTCTTGTATTCGAGCCCTCGAGGCCCCTGGCTTGTAATATGATGCTTGTATGACTTATTTTATTTGTAGAGTTGTGTTGTGATATCTTCCCGTGAGTCCCTGATCTTGATCGTACACATTTGCGTGTATGATTAGTGTACGATTAAATCGGGGGCGTCACAAGTTGGTATCAGAGCCAACTGCCCATAGGAATTCCCCTTCCACACTCCTTGGCCGAAGTCGAGTCTAGACATTACAAAAACTTTTACTAACATGGATGTGTGCCTTACGGGCCCACGTTGCCATCTGGGTGGTATTAGAATCTTTTACTCCTCGATCCTTACTCTGGGATTCTGACTCTCTCCTACTCGGGTTAAATGATTTTACTAAACCTGACTCTAGGTTCTCGTAACTACTTTCTCCCGGAGAGCCCCTTATCACAGATGATCGCATGCTGCACCAGAAGATTCCGAAGATACTCTCCAATGTTCTCTTGAGACTTTGTGTCCGCCGCCTTTGCAATTCCCTACCACCGAATTATCCCTATGGATAAATAGATACACCAGTCGTCCTTACTTTTATTCCTAGCTGATCTTGTTATTGCAAGATACCCCAAAATTCTCTCTATTGTCCCGAGAATACTTTGTGCCTACCGCCTTGCAGTTCTTTGCCGCCTGAATCTCCCTATGGATAAATTCTCGCACCTACCGAGTATCCTCTCATCCCCAGTTGTTTATGTGTTTCACTAAGGTCTTCGAAATAATATCCGATCTTCCGAAAATCCTTAGCAGCTTATTTCCCTTGAAATTCTTGCTTGCTTGCATTATGGTTAATCCCATAAGTCTCTAATCATTATTGGCATCCCTTGTCATTGTCATTTTGGGTCTTTGATCCAATATGGTTGTGAATGCTTGCAATCCTCAGGATTTATCCTTCCGGCTCAGACATCATTTTAAACATGAGCTGGTCCTCGACCAATCGGATTGCCATCGATTGTACCCTAAGCATACGTAACTTATCCATCCTTAATCAAAGTGTTTGCTTCTGATCCCTTGGTCGGAAATCATAATTCTTTTGCATTTGAGCTTTGAATTAGTCAGTTGTTTCTATAGTCTGATCTCCTTGCATTGTTTCTTCCTCTGGTTGAGTACCGATGCTCACATCAGATCCTTTGAGGACCACCGGATCCTTTGTCGGATTTTATCCGATAGCATCCTTCATATTCAATCCCTTTGGAAGTTCTTTCTCCATTGGTAAATCCTATCCTCTGATTGACCAACCATGCTCTGCTTTCGAGCTTGTGGTATTTACTATTGAAGCTTGTGGTATATGTTTCCACGATACCCTGACGGGTTGAACCTATGCCTTCCTTAATATGTGTGAACTCGAAAGTTTTCACGAGTCATACTCATCTGGTATTTCACCAGATAAAACTTTCAACACTAATGCCTTTATCAAAGCGAAAAGTGAATGGAAGGTTATACATTGAAGAAGTGGGAGTCGACCTTGAACCTTGCGTTCATGCCCAGGGACACGTTGTATAACTTATCATGGAAGCTGCTCGTAAAAATAATTACCCCCTTGTTATAAGTTCATCTTGTAACCGTGGTTCGATCCTTTATGATCGTGGATTCCGACCATGTTCTCCTTTAAATACCATTTCTCGTGCAAGTTTAAGTACTTGTCTTCTGCAGAGCATTACCCTAGTCCAACCTCTACTTTGATCTGTCATCAAGTATTACCCCCCTGGTATCTCGAGATTATCATGGAACTGCATAACTTCTTATGAGTTCTCCATCAAGTGCTACATTCTCACTGGTTCCAATTTTTCACGGGCCCTGAGTTATTAGACACTCGAGGACACCGTTAAGTGAATCGATTCCGCACTACGATTCAATAAATCTAAGTAATTTTTGTTGCTTATGATTTAATAGCCCTTCAAGTTATTCCTAGCCTGATCGGCTATACCATTATCGTGCAACTTTTTAATTGTGCTATCTGGTCCTTCTTTCCGAAGCACAATTTTCAACGATGAGTTAAGCTTACGTCGACTTTCCTCATCATATCATATCGCCTTGGACAACAAACTTGATTTCGAGTTTGTGGCGTACCCTTGGTTCCCATAACCTTTCTCTGCATCATCATTTGACTTGATGTCCTCGCCGACTGATTACATCTTCATGAAACCTCTCGACAAATGTGTCGTGGTCATCATCAAAATCCTGAGCTCTTCCAAGATATATATCGAATTCTTGATGAGAAATACCATCCTCGCCCCTCAATGGTTTGTGATATCACCAACCACTTTATTGCCTTCCGTTCAACACAAACTTGTCCATGATTTATGTTACACCTTGAGCTCCTCGCTATCTAGCTCAGGTTCTGTTTTACCTTGGAGTATTACCATCTCTTTTTGTCAAGAATATGGAGAGAATTTCACCACCTCTTAAGGGTTCTTGATATAATAATACTTCTCGCCATCTCCGTTCATTCCTTGGTCCCCGTGTTGTTCTTAACCGGAATACTGACAGTTGAGCTATGGCGTGTGAATTCGAAACTTATACGCAACCCTATTGCTTTGAAGTGAATGGGCGATGGTATCATTCTAAGACTTTCGATAATTGAATCACCATTCTAACTTTGGTCGTGCAACCCAACCCATATTTCGAGTGCACCTTTCAACCAATGTTTAATTGTGTATGTTTTCCTAGAGCATACAACATTATATCATTTGAGTTGACAAATGTTATCCCCTTGTTCACATAATTGTGGAAATCCATCCTTTTGGAAATCTTGAGGAATTGTCGCTGAGTCCATCAGCCACCTCCTCATCCTCTCCTTGGTTTAGTGATGAACTCTTGTTTTGGAACTCCTTCTTTTCCCGATAAACTTACTATGTCATCTCGTCAAATTGTGTTGCACCTTTTCTTCTCAGGCATCCTGAGTCTGAGGTATCCTAACACCGATCAGATCTGAATCTTGGTCAGATATGATGGTTGGAAAATTTTTCCAAGAGTTATAACACTGGTCTTTTATGACTCGGTAAGGTGATGTCATGCCCAACGCACCTGGCCGAAGGACCTACTGTTATAGCTTCCTTATTAGCAAGGTTATCCATTCTTCCATGAGGTAATTGTAAGACTTATTCTACAAGTTGTTCCTAATGGATCCTTCCTGTATCCAAAGTCTGACCTTTGCTTGAAGACCTTGTCAACGCTATCTTGAAGCATGTCTGTGGTACTTTGATCTTCAATAAAAACATTTAAAGCACAATGCTAAATTTTTCCTTATCAATTATCCAAACACCGTTGTATGGGTAATATCATGAGATTCCTCCCCACTTACCTAAATGGTTTCCTACTTTCTATCCTGTCATGGATATCATGCTCTGCTTGTCCTTGGGAAGGATATACCCCTGGTATATGTGTCAAACACATTATCCTTTCCATTGTTTTGTTTGATCTGATGATCACATTTTCCTTCCATTGATTTGTTTAACCTTCCTTGTGATCTATATGATCTAAGCAGTAATATTCTCTGCTTATGTAAACACCTTGGTGTACAACTGTGTCAGTAAGACTGTGTTACTATTGTTGATGACATTTTGGTAACCACCGAAGGACGAGAACTTTGCCTATTGGTCCGCCTCGTTTCAACGAGCAGGAAAATGGTTCTCTTCGTCCCTCGCCGTTGGTACCAACGTTGTTGCCAACATAGCTGACATGGTACTCCCTGACATGCCTTGCTATCATGACCGTGCAAGATTTCACTGCTCCTATTAAAAAAAAGAACCACATGGTGGGCCCATAACCCACAGTTTCACAGGATCGAAACCTGACACTCCTGTACACCACCTGTTCCCAAGGTTGTTCCTCGCGCTTGACTTCGTATGTAATTCACGGACCACCTGTCTAGTGATCTATTCTGGTATGTGGCACAATACCTATTCTCGTTGCCCTGAAACCCTTTCACCTTCTGATTAGGCATCGAACGATTGCCTATCCGTTTGAAACTTCTCATGGTACCTTCTTACTTTGCTCTCGATATCTTCTTAAGTTTCAATTCGAGAGATACTTATGCTTATTCCCTGAGTTAACCGTCTGTTGCTCGATCTTGTTAGAATCCATCCATATAGAGTTTTCCCTTCTTACCATTTTGTAAGTACGATGGAGTTCCCGAAGAAAGGACGACAACTTCATCATGATGCATTGATGCATAGGAATGAAGACATCGACGCTATGGATCGACCTGTTCGAGAAGAGCAACCAAGACCGAGAAGATCCGTTAGGTTTTTCGTAACCCAATCCCTCCCCCTTACTCCCTCCTAAATCTCGGGACGAGATTTCTTGTAGTGGAGGAGAATTGTGACGACGGGTAACCAAGCTACAGTAACCCTCTGGTAATGGTGCCACGTCACCTCGATTATTGTTGATAATCTCGTGTTAGCTCGGAACCAAACCAAATTCAAATTTGAATTAAAGTCAAAACAATTAAAGTTTTCAAAAGTCAAAACTAAATTGTTCCTAATGTGTCAAATAATCCATAATAAATGTTGGTAAAGAAATCATCATTTGCTAAAATAATTAAATGCACTAAATAAACTAAAATGATTTAAAACAGTAAAGTAAAGTAAATAAACAGAAAAAGAAAATAATCAAAAGATAATAGGAAAGCGAAAAAAAGAGAACCCCCCACCCCCGCTGGGCCCCGGCCCAGCTGGCCTCAGGCCCAACAAGGCCGGCCCACCCCACACCTCCCTGGCCTATATGGTCCCTATCCCCCGAAACCCTAACCTACCCCCACCCCCACTCTCCCCACGACGCCCCCTTCCTCTCTCCCGATCTGGATCGGGATCCAGAGGAGGACGACGCCGCTCGACGCCGCCCCGCGCCCGGAGCTCGCCGCCCCCCCACGCCAGGACGCCGCCACCTCGCCGTCCTCCTCCACTCCGTCGCTCGTCCCCGTCCCCCTCCACAACGGCCCTCCCCGACCTCCACCGAGCCTGCTGCCCGTGCCTTGCGACCCGCTGTGAGCCTCGCTCCCTCCCCTCTCCCTCGCGCGGCACCGACTGCCAGCGCTGCGCGCGCGCCCCGCTCGTTCCTCGTCGTTGCCGCTCCGCATAGCCCCGGGTCAGCCCGCCTCGCGGCCTCACCGTGCTTGCACGCACGCATCGACCGCGCCCTGCTCCTCGAGCTGCTGCTCCGCCGCGCCCCACCTTGCAAGCCCGCGTTCCACGACCGCAGCCCCCCTGACCCCGCGCCTCCCGCAGCCCTCCCCGCTCCGGCCGTCCTCGCCGACCGCACCCTGTGCGTGCACCCGCGGCCCTCCTCGCCTCGCTCCCGCGCCGTGGCCACCCCCTTGCTGCTGCTCTGCTCCTGGCCGTCGCACCGCGCTGCCCCCTGTGTCCGCCTCCGCCTGCCGTGGCCGGCCGGCGAGCCCCCGCCATGGCCACGGCCTCATCCCGCGTCCTGGCGAGCAGCGCCCCGCCCGCGCCCGTCGGGTTCGTCCGGCCGCCCCTGGGCGTGTGCCCGTTCGGGCCGCGCCCTTCGCCTGCTAGCGTCCGGCGCCCACCAAGGCCCCTGTGGCCTATGACAGATGGGCCCCATGCCCAGAACGTTTTTCTTATGAAAAGAAAAGAATTAAATAAATAAGTAAATAAATAATGAAATTAATTAATTAATTAATTAATTAACTTAATTAATTCTGATTAAATTAACCAAATAAGAATAATTAACCTAATGATTAGTTAACCTAATTAACTACTGTTAATTAGCTAATTAATTAGTATGACAGTGGGGCCCACCCACTAATTAATTTTGATTAGATTAATTAAACTGTTTAATTAAAATGTGTCACTGACCAGTGGGACCCACTGATCAGGTTGACCAAGTCAACTCTGTTGACTGCTGATGTCAGCATGACATCATGCTGATGTCATTAATTTATTTTCGAATTAATTAATTAATTAATTAAATTCCAGAAATTAATAAAATCTTTAGAAAATCATATCTTTTAATCCATAACTCGGATGAAAATACTTTCTACATGAAAGTTGCTCAGAACGACGAGACGAATCCGGATGCGCAGTCCGTTCGTCTGCCACGCACCCCTAACATATCAAACTCGCAACTTCCCCCCCCCCCCTCCGGCTCCTCTGCCCGAAAACGCGAAACACCGGGGATACTTTCCCGGATGTTTCCCCCCTTCACCGGTATCACCTCATACCGCTTTAGGGCACCTCTAGCACCGATACGTGTCATGTCATTCATCGTTATGCATCTGTTTGCTCAAATATTTATTGTTTCTTCCCCCTCTTCTCTCGCTTGACACCGAGACCGACGCCGCTGCTACCCAGTACGACTACGGAGTTGTCGACCCCTCTCTCTTGCCAGAGCAACCAGGCAAGCCCCCCCTTTGATCACCAGATATCGCCTACTCTTCTCTCTATTGCTTGCATTAGAGTAGTGTAGCATGTTACTGCTTTCCATTAATCCTATCCTGTTGCATAGCCTGTCCTTGCTACTACTGTTGTTACCATTACCTGCTATCCTACTGCTTAGTATAGGATGCTAGTGTTCCATCAGTGGCCCTACACTCTTGTCTGTCTGCCATGCTATACTACTGGGCCGTGATCAGTTCGGGAGGTGATCACGGGCATATACTATATACTTTACACAGTTACATTACCTGTGGTACTGTTCGGAGTTGGGGGCTGAAGGGGCAGGTGGCTCCATCCCGGTAGAGGTGGGCCTGGGTTCCCGACGGCCCCCGACTGTTACTTTGTGGCGGAGCGATAGGGCGGGTTGAGACCACCTAGGAGAGAGGTGGGCCTGGCCCTGGTCGGTGTTCGTGGATACTTAACACGTTTAACAAGATCTTGGTATTTGATCTGAGTCTGGCTACTGGCCTATACGCACTAACCATCTACGCGGGGATAGTTATGGGCACTCGACATCGTGGTATCAGCCGAAGCCTTCGTGACGTCAGCGACTGAGTGGCGCGCGCCGAATTGGACCGTAAGCCTGCTCTTGTATTAAGGGGGCTAGTTCTGCTTCCGGCCGCGTACGCAACATGCAGGTGTGCAATGGGCGATGGGCCCAGACCCCTGCGCCATAGGATTTAGACCAGCGTGCTGACCTCTCTGTTGTGCCTAGGTAGGGCTGCGACGTGTTGATCTTCCGACGCCGGGCATGACCCAGGAAAGTGTGTCCGGCCAAATGGGATCGAGCGTGTTGGGATATGTGGTGCACCCCTGCAGGGAAGTTAATCTATTCAAATAGCCATGATCTTCGGTAACAGGACGACTTGGAGTTGTACCTTGACCTTATGACAACTAGAACCGGATACTTAATAAAACACACCCTTCCAAGTGCCAGATACAACCGGTGATCTCTCTATCACAGGACGACGAGGGGAGGATCATCGGTTAGGATTATGCTATGTGATGATACTTGGAGGACTTCAGTCTACTCTCTTCTACATGCTGCAAGACGGAGGCTGCCAGAAGCGTAGTCTTCGAAACGACTAGGTATCCCCCCTTATCCCGGCTTTCTGCAGTTCAGTCCACATATAATAGCCTTATTCCAGTTGATACCAATGCATACATATGTAGTATAGCTCCTTGCTTGCGAGTACTTTGGATGAGTACTCACGGTTGCTTTCTCCCTCTTTTCCCCCTATCCCTTCTACCTGGTTGTCGCAACCAGATGTTGGAGCCCAGGAGCCAGACGCCACCTTCGACGACGACACCTACTACACCGGATGTGCCTACTACTACGTGCTGCCCGCTGACGACGACCAGGAGTAGTTTAGGAGGATCCCAGGCAGGAGGCCTGCGCCTCTTTCGATCTATATCCTAGTTTGTGGTAGCCTTCTTAAGGCAAACTTGTTTAACTTATGTCTGTACTCAGATATTGTTGCTTCCGCTGACTTGTCTATGATCGAGCTCTTGTATTCAAGCCCTCGAGGCCCCTGGCTTGTAATATGATGCTTGTATGACTTATTTTATTTGTAGAGTTGTGTTGTGATATCTTCCCGTGAGTCCCTGATCTTGATCGTACACATTTGCGTGTATGATTAGTGTACGATTAAATCGGGGGCGTCACACCTAGCCTATTTTTCCCGACCGTACGATTTCGATCGGAGGGAAGAAATAGCCCCTAACAAAAATCGAGTGCTATATATAGACCAATTCCCTAGGCAGCAACCCTAAAATCTAGCCCGTTGTCCCATCGCGCCGCCGCCAGTCATCCACTCCTCTCCTTCCTCGGGATCCATCCCGATCCACCCAATCCCTCCATCGATCCATCGATCCAACCACCCCCCTCCCGCAACCACCCCCAAGGCCGCCCCTTCCTCGTATCGATCTGGAGCCACGAGCATCACCGCCGCCGTTTGGAGCGCCGCCGCTGCCAGAGATGAGTGCCCCGCTGCCCATGCTTCTTCTCCCTCTCCTCTCGTTCATTTTATCTTGGCTCTCTAGCTCCCTGCCTTAGTCTCCCTCATTTCTTTGCACAGGAACCGAACAACGCCGCCTGGCCATGGATGCCGCCAAGGACGCTGAGCTCCTCAAGCCCGGTGCCGTCCAAGCCCGTTTCCAGCCAGATCCGAATGGCCAGGACCTCGCTGGCCCTTCGCCCACTCGCCGGAGCTCTGCTCCCAGCCACCGCCACCCTACTTGCCTCCTCTGCTTCGGGCCATGTCCAGCACCACGTTGACTCCCCTGCATCGCCCTGTTGTCGCGTCATTAGCCGCCGCTGCCGTGGTCTTCTCCTTCGCCAAGTCCCAGCACCCGCGGCCCTCCGCCTCTCGCCTTCTTGGATCTGCTGCGCCACCGCGTTCCCCGTCGTCGTCGACCTCCATGCCCCGCCACCGGCCTCCGCGCGTTCTGCATCAAATAGAGGAGCTCGAACTGCTGCCCTGCTCGTCTCGATTCAGCGAGACCGGGCCGGCCTCCTCATGCCCATGTGGGTCGCTTCCTGCAGCGAGGCCCAGCGCACCCCTCTCCTCTCTATTGTGGGCCTCGACCCATGGTGAGCAACACCCCAGCCCCCCTCTCTGTTGGGCTTCCTGTTCAGTTTCGGCCCGACTCATGTTTTTTTCCCGAGGAGTGATTTATCTATTTATCCAGTTAAACACAGAATTGCAGAAAAGCCCTCAAACATCATGCATATTATAACTCACCAACCGTGCATCATATTAAAATAAGTTATATATGTAAAATGCTTAGAATTTTGTGTAGATGAATAATTTTCCACTTCCATGCATGTTTAAAATGTTTAAACTTGTTGTTTTTTAATTTTTCTTAATTGCCATGCTAAAATGCCTTATTTCATAACTAAATAACTGTAGCTCCAAACCTAACAAACTTTATATGTAAATGGGGTAGAAAAAATGCCTAGTTTAACATGGTGGCTTTACTTTGCATGTTTAACAACTCTAAAATATGGTTTAGGGAAGAACAATACCAAAACCTAAAATATGCACATGAGGAGTTTCTGGACTTGTTGTTTGTTGTTTCGGCCTCATTTAAACTTGCCTAGATAGGTAGTTTTCATTTGCTTCACCTCTTGCCATGTTAATTGACATTTAATATTGTTGGGTACATAAACGAGATCGAACTAAATAACTTGAATGTGGTGTTCCATCAATCTGCAACTCGTTGCATATTGAGCTCCACTTAATTTGTAGTATTGTTTGTGCACTTTGCCATGCCATGCCTCATTAAACCGGACATGCATCATACTTGGTTGTGCATCATGCCATGTTTATGTGATGGTTGTTTACTATGTTGTTTGCTTCTTTCGGGTGTTGCTTCTTCGGGTTAGTTCCGATAACGTCGCGTTTTTGAGGATCCATTCGACTATGTCCGTTTGTCTTTTTCATGGACTCGTTCTTCCTTGTGGGATCTCAGGCAAGATGACCATACCCTCGAAATCACTTCTATCTTTGCTTGCTAGTTGCTCTCTCTATTTCTATGCCGTGATACCTACCACTTGCTATATCATGCCTCCCCTTGACAGTTCGCTTTGAATAAAACTCCTCCAGCAAGGCCCAACCTTGGTTTTACCATTTGCCACCTAAGCCTTTTTCCCTTGGGTTCTGCAGACTCAAGGGTCATCTTTATTTAAACCCCCGGGCCAGTGCTCCCCTGAGTGTTGGTCCAAACTAGAGCACCGTGCAGGGACATCCCTTGGCAACTTGGGTTACGTCGGCTCCTGTATGCTTAGCTTATCCGGTGTGCCCTAAGAACGAGATATGTGCAGCTCCTATCGGGATTTGTCGGCACAACGGGTGGTCTTGCTGGTCTTGTTTTAGCATCGTCGAAATGTCTTGTAACCGGGATTCCGAGTCTGATCGGGTCGTCCTGAGAGAAGGAATATCCTTCGTTGATCGTGAGAGCTTGTGATGGGCTAAGTTGGGACACCCCTGCAGGGTTTTGAACTTTCGAAAGCCGTGCCCGCAGTTATGGGCAGATGGGAATTTGTTAATGTCCGGTTGTAGAAAACTTGACACTTACCTTAATTAAAATGCATCAACCGCGTGTGTAGCCGTGATGGTCCCTTTCCGACGGAGTCCGGGAAGTGAACACGGTTCTTGTGTTATGCTTGAATGTAAGTAGTTTCAGGTTCAATTCTTGATCACTTCTAGTTCACGACCGTGCTTTGCTTCTCTTCTCGCTCTCATTGGCATTAGTTAGCCACCATATATGCTTAGTGCTTGCTGCAGCTCCACCTCACTACCTTTTCCCTACCCATAAGCTTAAATAGTCTTGATCGCGAGGGTGTGAGATTGCCGAGTCCTCGTGACTCACAGATTACTTTCAAAACCAGTTGCAGGTGCTGGTGATACCGTATAGGTGACGCAACCGAGCTCAAGGAGGATCTCGATGAAGTTTTTGTTCGTTGTGTTGGTTCGTTTCCAGTCGATCAGTAGTGGAGCCCAGTTGGGGCGATCGGGGATCTGTAGCATTAGGGGTGGTATTCTTTTGTTTTGGTTCCGTAGTCGGACCTTGATTGTATCTAGATGATGTACTGCTATATTCATGTATTGTGTGAAGTGGCGATTGCAAGCCAACTCTGTACCTCTTTCTTATTCAGTACATGGGATGTGTAAAGATTACCCCTCTTGCGACATGCCTACAATGCGGTTATGCCTCTAAGTCTTGCTCCGACACATGGGAGATATAGCCGCATCGTGGGTGTTATAACCGCCCCCCGGCCATCCATTCAAGCCCCGCCGACCTCCAGATCGGGCGCAAGCAGCTCCTGCGCCCCACACCCCTATGATAGACACCGATGCGCCGCTTCCCTGGGGAACATGCGGCCTAGGTGCTCTGCGCGCCTAAGCGGGTGCTGTTTCTTTTAATTGTGGTTCGATTGACCCTGAATTGAAATCCAGGTGGTCTACTAACCTCTAGCAAAGGTGAAATAGTAAAAGGGAGGAAACCTTATGCATTTAGTATCACGAAGAAGGTGCAGTAAGAAGCGCTCAACTAGTTTCTTTCGTGGGATGAATACGGTGTGAGCGGAGACGTAAGATTTGCACGAATAAGGGAAGAGGAGTACCTCTTTCTGCTGGCAGTGCTGTGTCCTCCTTCTGTTTTTCCGATGATCTTCTTGTTGTTCACCGGAAACCAGAAGTTGTGGAGGATGGTGCAGCCTTGGACGAACCCATGGCCAAGTTGTTGAGTGTGGTGCGGTGGCCGTCTGTCGGCGGCGGGGAAGCAGATCCGAGGCGGCGAACAACGGCGTAGCGGGAACAGCTCCGGTGCGATGGACGGTTGTGACAGTGGAGCCGCAGCAGTGAGGCGCGGGACGGCGTGGTCAGAGTGGTTCTGGTACGGCGCACGTCAGCGTTGGCTTCGTGGAGGCAGCTCTGCCTCGGCTTCAGCTGCTAAGTCCTTGAGGGTGTTGCGGTTGCAGTTGCGTTGGACGACGACGTCGGGGTACCGGCTCCAGCATGATGGAGGAGGGAAGCGGTGGATTGGCCGCTATGGGGTGGAGGACGGAGGAGGCTGGGGTTTCACGGCTGGTGGAGAGGGCATTTTCGCGCCCACGGAGTATGAATGGGGAAACAGAGGGAGGCGGGGAACTAAGGGGGAACAATGTTTCGGTTTGAGACGCGCTTGTTTGAAATTTGGGGAAAGTTACAAACTTTGCCCCCATCTAAAATTTCAGACATATTGCGGGTTGGGGGTAGGACAGTCATGTCAGGTGTCCCAAATGTGGGTGGGATAGATTTCGGCCGAGCGCATGGGTAGGCGCCCACGGCGTATGAATGCTTCTCGGGGGCGGTCGAGACTGGCGTCTTGGTGAAGTTACAAACCTACCCTGGTTTAGACCTTTGGACATCGGGCCGATAGGCTACACGGGCCAGAGTCAGGACAGTAATTTCCTACCACCAAAACATTAGTCTCGCGCGGTTTCGGGTGACCAGAGGCCTATTTGTCGCTTCGTTCAATATTTGGAAGCAGAAGCATTAACGTTTTCGGTTCTCTTGAATTGAACTTTCAGGATTTGTCAAACTTCACAAATCTTTACTCTTGAAAATCCTAAAGCTACGATTATTTTGGAATGGAGGGGGTACATTTGAATATACATTGTACACGAGTATATATTAAAAAATATGCAACTTTCCTTAGTTCATGCATGGTTCCAGATATAATCTCCTTGGTTGCAAAAAAAGTTAGATATGCGTATGAATATATATAGCATGTTCAAACTCACAACAAAGATTGATGCCCCCTTTTACATCTGATTTACAAATGCCATTATCTCGGGTTCAAATAGATGAATGCACTTCCTATGAATTCGAATCTTCGAAACCCCCTTTATGTTGAATTCGACATGTATTCTATTTCATAGCTAGCAATTTGGAATGTATCCATGCAAGTGACAAATGTATAAAGTGCTTCACACTAACAACATGGAGTGCACTAATTAATGTTTATATATGAATTGCAAAAGCATCCATTGCTTGTATTTCAAACCGCTCTCACTCTATGGATCGATAATATGAAATAAACACATGCACACGCTAGAGTATGGTTGTCTGATAGACCGATTTTCGTCCATACGCATTTGCAAAATTCATGATCTCATCCAAAAATAATAATGCCATTTATATTTTAATTTAATGCATAGAACCGCCTTTTACACGTAGATGCACTATGCCTCGCCCCGTTCTCACAAACGTGTTATATCTCTCTCTATCTAACGCATAAGTGCACACACTTTATATGCATCGGCATTTGTCTTTCACACATGCTCACAATCTCTCTCAGGGTGTTGGGGTGTCTCACGCACATGCTCTCTCTGTTTCTCTCTCTCTCTCTCTCTTTCTGACTACTATGTACCACTCTTTTCACTAATCTCAGTTGGAAAACACTATTTCTCTCACATGCATAAATACACATGCACGGTCTCTACTAGCCCTCTATACGCACATATATGTGCCTACGTGTCTCCCGCACGCACATTATCTTTAGGCCTCTCTCGCACACATTGCCCCCCGGCACACCTCTCTCTTAGTAGTTGGCAGATATGATTTCATCATATCATTCAGTAGGATATCCCTGGCTGTTAGGCTGGATGGTAATATGAGGCAAAGTTTTACCCTAGTTCGGATCGGACCCTTGAAGTTGAAGAAAGAGCCTACTCCTGGTACTATATATTAGTGATAGGGGTGTGTACAAAGTACACGTGAATACCAGGCATTGTGCGTGTGTGTATACTATCGACGAACTAGCCCCCAAGCTTGTATAACATACTAAGGGCCTAGGGTTACAAATCATATTTAGTCGGCTTATCACCAGTGGGGATAGAGTCCTCCGCGACTCTGGTAGCGTCGTGTTGTACGCCGAGTCCTCCACATGGGTCTTCGTATAACACGTCTCGGTCCAACCTATATGTGGCGCAGGATGGAACCGACCCATGAGTCTTCATGATGACTCACCACAACTAGAAATGATGTGCCCACCACACCACACACGCAATCGGCCACTAAGAAAATAAGCATATACAATAGTACAACGGTATCTAGCTCACGATACGTCTCCATATTTTGTTGATGACACTGACGGACTTCGCATTTGACGCGTGCTCCGTATTTTGTTGACGACACTTATGGTAATTGTATTTGAAGCGAAAGCATGATATGGTCACTGGACTTCAGAATAAGCTCATCACGGTCACCACATACATTTTGTCATGCTAACCAACATGTGGTTGGATGGTTAGAGGACAGTGGTTTCTCCAGCCCACCAAGGTTAAAGTCCCGTTGCTCGCATTTATCTTGTGTTAATTTCAGTACTTTCCGGCGATGTATGTTCAGTGGGAGGAGACGTTCCACTCGACTACGAGGCACCTATGGTGACTTCGTAAAATCTCAAGATCATATATGCTGGCCCACTCTCTCGAAGGTGCTCATAGGGGTAGGGTTCGCGTGTGTGCGCTTATAGCGGTGAGTGCTTGCGCGTATATATGAGCCCTTGCGTCTGTACCATGTTAAACAAATACATATCATGATTATACGGTCATTGGCTCACCCGTACAACTCCGTATTTTGTTGATGTCACAATCAATTGACCAGTCAAACGTTCCACGCGGCGCAACTAGTGTTGCACCATCGGGGCGCGTAACCGTGGGGCCCACCTGTCAGCCCGTATATGAAAGAAAGAAATGGTAGTTTGAGTCTGTACTGTGTTAATAAAATAGGAGTACATTTTAGGGTGATCATACGGTCACTGGCTCACCATACAGCTCCATAATTTGTTGATAACACGATCAATTGACCAGTCAAACGGTCCACATTCAGCAGCACACATTACCATAGGGCCCACCCGTCAGCGCGTATATGAAGGGCAGAAATGGTAATAAATTAGTGGTCGGTGGGTATTCGAAGTCATGAGACCTCTGGTTGGAAGTCACCGGTGGTTGGGGGGCGTTCATTGGCTGGAGGGGTGGGGATCCCCGGAGAAAAAGCTCGGCGGGGGGGGGGGGGGGGGGGGGGGGGCTAGAGGGATGGCTGGTGCGGCGGCGGACCGGCTGTGGGGAGTGGTTTCAGGGAGGGCAGGCCGGCCGCGGGCGGCGGGGGCTGGCGGTTCGGCCGGTGGTGGCTGGCGGCTCAGGGGGGGTGGAGTTTGATGATAAACTGGAGGCCCTTGATTTCGTATGCAACGGGTGGAAAATCTAATGACCAGAGATGAAAAAGTCAGTCGACTGACATGTAGCCTCACCCCGCACGTACACATGCACGCACCCAAGACAAGCACGCATGTAGGCGTGCAACACTGACACGTACACAAGCACGCATGCTGGCGTGCAACACTGACACGTACACATGCAGTCACGAACACACGTACGTACGCACCCATGCATGCAACACTGAAACGTACCCTTGCACGCACGCAACACTTGCACGCCTGCATGCACACAACACACGACGCAAGACACACGCTCAACCTAAACGTGCATGCACCCTTTGTTAAGGACATGGATTGTTATGGGTATTAATCAATCTTATCTGTGATAAGACGAACATTGATGTTTGCAGCGGTCTTTATGAATCACAACGTATCGAATGGGCTATCAACATAGTAGGCTTATCTACATGAAAAGATGACGTCACACTCAATGAACAATCATCGGTTTATGAAATACCCGCTTCTAACTGCCCCGGCCCACCAAAGGTTCCTTTGCTGTGCGCTGCCTGCGTTGGGTCACTGACATGCAGGCCATGCACCCAAAGAGCTCACACGTCAGTGGAAGAACGGTGCGGTGTCCTAGGTCAGAGTCGAGGGCGCCACTCGTGGCACGCCCGGCTGAACACGCCTCCGTGCCGCATTCAAACGCCTCCATGAAACCCGCCCGTGTGGAAGCCGAGCAACCCCACTCTGGACACACGTCCGTTCATGACCGGGCCGACGTTAAACGCAACGCCGGCCGAGCTCCTCCCATCCGCGGTCTATTTAATCTCCTATTTAAACGAGGCCAAATGCCGGCCAAGAATTGCACACCTCCGTTGCTTCCCTATCTCCTCCACCATTTTGTCCACTCTTACAATGGCTTACGAAGAGTAGTTATTCCGCATCCAAGCCGGCTGGGTAGCCCGCCGGATCTGAGCTATGCAGCTCACTGATCCACCTCCCTCCCCTCGCCCAACGGAGCCAGTTACCGCCCCAATCCAGCGCGCAGTTCAGCAACTCGCCGCTCCAGGCCAGCTCAACAAGGAGCGGCGCACGGGCGTCGTTACTACCGTCCACGCCGCCGCCTCATACCGCGTCTCCTGTTTCTGTGGCCGAGACTCCCATGCCGGCGTCCGCGCCATGCAAGCAATGACAGAAGCCGGGTGCGCGGAGAGCGACGAGTCGGTGGCCACGCCTCCACGTCCGCCGCCATCATCGAGGAGAAGTAGAACACGGGAGGCCACCGCCGCTTGTGTCCCATGAAGGCCACCACGAAGGCGACGCCGGCGTACACATGAGGTGTCTTGTCGGATCCTTTTGTTGCGAGGACCTTCATCGACCATGCATGGGCTCCATAGAAGAGGGGAATGTTAGGATGAACTCGAGTCGGTGCCGGCCATGGCAAAGTAGTGGCCGGTGATGAACTCAAACCGGTGCCGGCCACCATCATCTTCGGCACCAGCCAATGATATCAGTTGGGCAGTGGGGAAGCGATCCGTCCTTTGCGATGAAGCATATACCTCCGGGGCTCCCGGCAGTCCGGTGATCATGCTGCCGGACATGAGGAACACAAATCGATCGGTGGGAAACCATTTAGGTCAGGTATTACATACCTATGTTGTCCAGAACTAGCACCGCGTAGTTCATTTGAATGTAATGAAATCCATCATGTTTGTATGAAAATCCGGTATTTTATATGATTTCTGTCGTTGTTTATATGAAATATTAGTTTGTCTACGTGTTTGCGTGAATTTCGTTCATTTGGTTGAGTTGCTGTCATAATGTGTGTGGCTATGGTTGGATGGCGTAATTTGCGGGTCGCCGGTCGGTCTGCGGGCGGCTCGGGCGGCGTTGTGGGACAAAAAAACACAGCTCGTGCGAGCTCGTCTCCAACATGCGCGCTGGAGGATGCATGACAACATGAGCACCCGAGCCATTCCTCGTTCATCGGTGGCAAAGGCACCGGTGGACAAAAGGGTCGCCAATATTTTGGCTACCCCGGGCAAGATCCAAACAGCCCCTCCCAACAGATTCAAATCCCTCCTTCGCCGTGGAATTTTGCCATGTGTTGTTTTCATGGACTAGCAAGATGCCCGTGCATTGCACGGGACATCAAGATGCATTTTTTTACAAACTCCCGCATGCATGCAAGGGATAATTAATGTCC
Organism: Triticum urartu; assembly: GCF_003073215.2. NCBI lineage: Eukaryota > Viridiplantae > Streptophyta > Magnoliopsida > Poales > Poaceae > Triticum > Triticum urartu. The sequence goes on from NC_053022.1 coordinate 104,775,154, forward strand.
TCCTTTGCTAGTGCCATGAGGCAAACACCATTAATATTGCATCGATTAGTGTTAGTGGCCTTGTATATCTGCAAATTGTAATTTTAATAGTGGCCCCTTGTATATAAAAATGGAGGGAGAAAGATGAGAGATAAGGTGAGGAGGAGTGGGGTGTGGTGGTGACTGGTGGTCGGACTGGGCGGAGGCATGGGGATGGATGGCGCATTATGTCTAGGTTTGTATCTCTCTCACACACACCCACGTAGGTGGGGGACGTGCACGAAGAGAAGAGGTGCACGCACGGTGCACGTACTCCCGTCTCTTTCCCAACCACACCCGCGCGGGTACACGGTGGAGCTCATTTCTGTATGAAAAAGGCAGCCCACGTGGTAATTTGGCACGTGTACTGGTTGTCCACTTGGTGGAGGGAGGATCGTCTACCACGGGTGAACAAACAAATTGCGACTTGACGCGTTATGTTAAATTAAAAAAAGAGGCAAACCATGTGGGGCATACCTTAGAGGCAAGGCTCTATACACTGGAGTACTTTTGATGTGTCCCGTCAACTCGCAGAACGAGGAGAAGCTTGCTTAGTACGCCGTCTCCCCTGCCCACGGGCGCGGTGGCTCGCAAGATGAGGTGAAGCTTGCTTACGAGTAGTAGTATTAGTAGTAGTACTGTACGCCTTTACGCCCGCTCCCTCACCCACGCGCGCGGTGGCTCGCAGCACGAGGAGAAAATTTTACAACTCCCTCCGTTTACTCCTCGTCCTTACTACGTACTTTGGTTAGTACTCCCTCCATTTACTTATACAAGGCCACTATAAAAAATACATTTTGCATCTATACAAGGCCACAAATAGTAATCGAGACAAAAGTTACTACTCCCTCCTTTCCAGTTTATGGCACAATTTCAAAATCTCTCCAACCAAGGTAGACGGTGAGTGGTCGAATTAATTTTGTAGTTTGCACAAGTAATTAGTACGCTCGTTTTTCTCAAGAAGTTATGTTTACCGAGGCATTAATTAGAACGAATGCATGAATGACCGCTAAATTTCGATGAACTTGTACATGCATTGGTTACCTCTTGGCACTGCTTGCGTCGGGTGATCTAACGCACCACGAAATCCAACATGTAATGGTACTACTACTAGTATAGTAGAATTGAGACTTGTCAAACGGAAAAACGAATGTTTTTAGATGAGCCCTATAAACCCTAGTGGGTACGTACTCCGTAAAAACAGATTTTTCCAAAACTAAGTCGCTCCCTTTCATGAATTCTATAGTATACTCCTCCGTTGACACTCCCTTTCATGAATTTTGTACTTCCTGTCGCCGACATGTGGGACATATAGCAACCGGGTCGACGTGTCAAGCACCAAATAACAGTGCAGAACAGCAGGGGGACGCACCCCACTCGTACCGGCCCATTAGTAGTAATGAGCAATGAGACGTCAAATCACAATGCCGCACCTTCCCAGACGGACGAAGCAACCATTATTTCACACTTCGGTTCGCCATCATCTCAAACCACGTAGTATTGCTTCTGCCTCAAGAGGGACACGCACATTGCCTTGGTACATCATGACACATGGGACCGCATGACAGGCCATGCTCCCCCGCCGATCGCTCGGTAAAATCACCTCATTTTTACTATACTTCCTCTGTATCGGTTTACTACATGGCATGCACGTCGTTCTAGGTTGAGAATTTAACTGGCTATATATGTGATGAACAATACTCTAGCCTTTTAAAAAATGTATACTTTTGTACAGTAGTACAATCGATGGATTGCACCATGGAGCAAAAATTGAAATTAAAGAAAAGGTGGTACATATAGAGAGCGCTCGTCGCCAAATTATGCATATAGTACTATTAAAAAAGCTAGTACGTGCTTAATTGGGGTGCTAAATTCTATTAAAGAAATACTAGTAGTATGTACATACTGAAGAGTTAAAGTAACGAGAAGAAACATAACATAGTTCTGCTGGGGGCTCAGCACAACACACCCCTCAAATTAAACTAAGCACACCTGAAATTAAACTATGCAACTAATCCGGTAGACACTGCATTAGAAGTTTAGAACCACCATGAGCAATGACACTGCCACCTTACTCGGAGTCCTTGTCCACGTTCTCGACTTCGTCCTTGTCCCTCTCCCTCTTGGCCGATACTTCTTTGCTTGAACCGCACACTTGGCTGTTGCTCTTCATCCAACCCTTGTAGATATTGAAACAAAGGTAGCCATCCATTGCAGCATAGTGGATGTGGTCTATATCTAGTACATTCCGTTGCCATGCATGACGATGAAACATGTGATGACGTTTCTCCAGTTTACGGTACGAAGGATGAACCATGGCTCCTGCCAGGGTCTGCATTGAAGGCTGACGAGAGGGCACCAGCCGATTCTTCTGGAGGTCGAAGTGGTTGCCTACAACGAGCCCTATCCGACCCAGGACTTCTTTGTCGTTCTTAAAGTCTACAGTAACGAATTTCACTATTTTGTCCTTGAGGAAGTTCTTAAAATCCTGGCACTCAACGTCGGCATGGCATATGTGGTAGACCAAGCAAACATTATGTACGCAAACCTGGATCATGGCGGGCTTCTTCCTCTCTTCGTCCTTTAGATCCTTCTCTCGTCCCAGGACTGTGGTGTACTCAACATCTAGCCCAGCGACCCACTCATCATCAAAGTTTTCGAACATGCGTCTGAAGCGAGAAAGGCAACCTTTCACCGTCGCGGAAGAACGGGTGTAGATGACGTCGAACTTATCGCTGGTGATGGTTCTAACCTTGTACTCACCGCTGATTGTGGAGATTTGGGATGCCATGGATTTGGGAGGAGGTTTAGGATTAGTGGAACTTCCGTAATGTGAATGGACGGGACGACTAGGAGTGAACCATCGTAGTATTGAAGGACGTGCAGGGACGAGTAGGAGCGAACTGCCAGCATGCGAACAGCGGGGTAGTGGCTTTCCATTCTCCCATGGTACGGGCTTCCGAGAGCCATTGGATCTGAGATCGAACGGTTACATGGCGTGATTCTAGACCTATGGATGAATATCCTATCCTGGAGGGTTATTTTGCAAATTTTCAGCAACTTAGCATGCGACCGTTTGATCTCAGATCCAAGGGCTGCCAACAGCCTGTATCATGGTCGCGCCTACCACGACCGTCACGTCGCTCGCGCGGTCGCGCCCTTGGAGATTTAACACGGTGCGTTAGGCTATCTGATGTTGGCATGTCATACATAGTCATCATTTAGTCACTCATACTACAACAAGGTTGGCTATAAATGTATTTTTTACTCCTCTCTATCTCTTTCTTCGTAATGGAGGTGGTCAGGAATCGGGAGACTCACGCCAGTCGTAGCACCGCAGTTAAAATGATAATGGCAAGTCAAATCATGGGGCCCCACCCATCCAGCAGTAACTCGCTGTCAAATCACACAGCCCTACGTTTGCAGCAGCCTACTCCCTCGTCTTCTCGCGTCTCTGTCGAACCGACTAGGCGGAACTGCCCCGCCTACCGCGCAGGAAAAGCCCCGCCCTCGACTTTTAAATACAACTACAGCTGCTTAAGAATCCAATGATATACTTTTTGTGATATAGTAACTCATATTTAGTTAGTCAAATGGATGACCTAGAACTACGTGCAGGCCCTATAAACCGAGATGCCTAAAAATAAAAAAACTGAGACAGAGAGGGTAGTTCAACACGTATCTTTTTAGATCAATATAGTCGGGATTCACCAAGGAGCAAAACCAAGTGGTAGGCTGCTCCTATCGTGTTGGCGTAGCAACTCAAGCAGGGTCAGTCCGCACACGAAATGGCGACACACTTAACAGGACCCCTTTGGCCGACACGTGGCTCATGTTGGGTTTCGTAGTAATTTCAAAATTTTCCTACGCTCACGCAAGATCATGGTGATGCATAGCAACGAGAGGGGAGAGTATGATCTACGTACCCTTGTAGATCGACAACGGAAGCGTTTGGTTGATGTAGTCGTACGTCTCCACGGCCCGACCGATCAAGCACCGAAACTACGGCACCTCCGAGTTCTAGCACACGTTCAGCTCGATGAAGATCCCCGGACTCCGATCCAGCAAAGTGTCGGGGAAGAGTTCCGTCAGCACGATGGCGTGGTGACGATCTTGATGTACTACTGCAGCAGGGCTTCGCCTAAGCACCGCTACAATATTATCGAGGACTATGGTGGAAGGGGGCACCGCACACGGCTAAGAATATGATCACGTGGATCAACTTCTATTTCTCTGGGGTGCCCCTGCCTTCGTATATAAAGGCTCAAGGGGGGGGGTGCGGCCGGCCTAGGAGAGGCGCGCCAGGAGGAGTCCTACTCCCTCTGGGAGTAGGATTCCCCCCCCCCAATCCTAGTTGGAATAGGATTCGCGAAGGGGGGAAAAGAGAGGGGGGGGGGGGGCGGCCCCCTCTCCTTGTCCTATTTGGACCAAGGGAGGGGAGGGGCGCGCGGCCCATCTTGGGCTGCCCCTTCTCTTTTCCACTAAGGCCCACTTAGGCCCATATAGCTCCCGGGGGGTTGCGGTAACCTCCCGGTACTCCGGTAAAATCCCGATTTCACCCGGAACACTTCCGATATCCAAACATAGGCTTCCAATATATCAATCTTTATGTCTCGACCATTTTGAGACTCCCTGTCATGTCCGTGATCACATCCGGGACTCCGAACAACCTTCGGTACATCAAAATGTATAAACTCATAATATAATTGTCATCGTAACCTTAAGCGTGCGGACCCTACGGGTTCGAGAACAATGTAGACATGACCGAGACACGTCTCCGGTCAATAACCAATAGCGGAACTTGGATGCTCATATTGGCTCCTACATATTCTACGAAGATCTTTTATCGGTCAGACCGCATAACAACATACGTTGTTCCCTTTGTCATCGGTATGTTACTTGCCCGAGATTCGATCATCGGTATCTCAATACCTAGTTCAATCTCGTTACCGGCAAGTCTCTTTACTCGTTCCATAATACATCATCTCACAACTAACTCATTAGTTGCAATGCTTGCAAGGCTTATGTGATGTGCATTACCGAGAGGGCCCAGAGATACCTCTCCGACAATCGGAGTGACAAATCCTAATCTCGAAATACACCAACCCAACATGTACCTTTGGAGACACCTCTAGAGCTCCTTTATAATCACCCAGTTACGTTGTGACGTTTGGTAGCACACAAAGTGTTCCTCTGGCAAACGGGAGTTGCATAATCTCATAGTCATAGGAACATGTATAAGTCATGAAGAAAGCAATAGCAACATACTAAACGATCGGGTGCTAAGCTAATGGAATGGGTCATGTCAATCAGATCATTCACCTAATGATGTGATCCCGTTAATCAAATAACAACTCTTTGTCCATGGTTAGGAAACATAACCATCTTTGATTAATGAGCTAGTCAAGTAGAGGCATACTAGTGACACTCTGTTTGCCTATGTATTCACACATGTATTATGTTTCCGGTTAATACAATTCTAGCATGAATAATAAACATTTATCATGAAATAAGGAAATAAATAATAACTTTATTATTGCCTCTAGGGCATATTTCCTTCAGCTCATCCACCGTCTTGTTCCACGTGCGATGCACCAAATTACAGTTCGGAGCAGCGGTTGGAATTGGAGGCACCCCGGTCGTAGCGCCGCAGTAGTAGAAAATGAGCGATGAGGGGTCAAATCACAAAGCCCCACCTTTCCCGCATTAAGCTGGACGGATGAAGCAACCATCATTTCACTCTAGGGCGCAAGAGCATAAAGAAAAGAGAAAACAATGATGCGTGCGGCAGCTAACTAGGGCACCCTAGGGTAGGGGTCTCCACTACAGATCCTTTTTTTGAAAGCGCCTCCACTACAAATCGGCTTCTCCCTCGTCCTATTGAAGAAAATCGATGGTGAGTGCGGCGGTAGGGTTTGTAGGAGTACTACGGCGTGCGGGGCCACGTCGTAGTAAACGGGTTCAAGTCGACGCCTTAAATATGTGTGCGCCGCTTGGTTTTACGGGAACGAGGCAGCATTTTGGGTTCGGGGACCAGTGGAGATATAGTACGTACAAAAAATTGTGGACGTAGGTTCGACTGAAAGGCAATGATGCATGGGCCCTGCATTTTGATATACCCGGGGCCGCGTGAAATTTGCTACTCTACTCAAAACTAGTAAGGTACACATGTATTGAACGCATGAGATTTCGAAACCAAATTATGAATAAATACACACTATAGCATGTAAAGCTTTGAATCATATATGCATGATGTAGATGTTCGTTTAGTTCTTATAGTTCATCTCATTCAAAATCAATTAGTTTTATAAAAATGTTAAGATTCATGGGGTTGTGCATTGTAAATCATAAAGTAAAAAACAAATAATGGCAATTCATTTAGAAGAAATAATCAATTATGATACAGAAGATTCTAGAACAAAGGAGAAGTGCTTGTGTTTTGAGGTTTGTGCATTATGCTTAAGTTCAACCATGGAGTCTTCTAAATTGTACATGTGGCAGATCTGGTGGGATGTTGATGATATCCAATGGCCAGTAGTGCTCGGATTTTCCTATCTCTGCACTGTCGGGTTAGCTTCATCCAACGACCATCTTTCAAAGTTATTGGCACACTATATAGTTCTTGTGCCATAGTTGCATGTTTTGGAAAAAGCTACTAGTGGGTTGTACTATCTATTTAGGAATAGAAGATGTATACATGGAAGTTGTAGGGAAAGAGATGACATGGAGCATCTCAATTCCTATGAGTAGGGATTGGAAAAGAGATGTCATTTGGTTCACATCATAGGAACTTTTCTATTGAATCTAGAGATGACATTTATCTCAATTCCTATGAGGAGGGATTAGAAAAGAGATGTAATTTGGTTCATATCACAGGAACTTTTCTATTGAATATACGCTAATGTTTATTTTCCTTTGAAATTAAGGGAGTATAGGAATCCATTCATATGAACCAAGTGGCTCTAAATCTATAGAAATGATATCATGTTTATTTCATTTGAAATGTGGAGTATATGAATCTATTCCTATGAACCAATTGGCTCTAAAGGAAAAAATCCTATAAAAATCATATCATATAGAGTTCCTATGATATTCCTCGACACTAAAGGATGCTTGAAATTGCTGCGGGTGATACGATGGTCTTTCTTTGTAGACTCCTCACCCATCTTTATAGTTACCTCTCGAAGATGAATGAAATGATATATAGTACATGCTATTCTACATGTGCAGTTTGGTACACGCAAACTCGGTAAAAGTTTGTGAGGTTCGAATTTTCAATAAAGCTATATGCACTGCATTTCGGAACGGAGGGAGCATACGGCAGTTGCTAACACTCACGTGGAAGATTTGTGTGGAGGAGGAGTGGCTGTTCTGTTAAATGACATGGCAAAACTGACACTGCCGGATGCCGATCTAACGGTTCTTACAGCGTTCATCAGGAAAAGGCTTGTGGCAAACATTTGTCGGATAATGATTTATGGACACATGCATTGCATTGATACGTGCCCCCCCCTCTCTCACGCACACGCACCCTCACGAGTCATGACTCTCCCGAGTCCTCTCGCAGACTCGCACGTTGCACCCACCTTCTATCTGCAGGTAGTCGTCACGCACATATGTGCTCTTCACACCCTACCCTCAGAACTTCTAAAAAACAAAAGACGGCGTGCACATTTTATTTTAGCTCACACGTCACACACTTATACTATTACTCTTGCGGCGAACGTTCTTTGGGCATAGTATATTGTACTCTCATGAAGAGAAGCGGTGCACGCACACACTCTCTCACACCCACTCATGGGTACACATAGGAGCGCATTTTTTTGAAGCTGGTACAACAAAATCACTCCACTATATATAAAAGCAGGAGCCTTAGCGCTTGCTTTACTAGGGTTCCTCTCGTTCACTCTCTCATGCTCTCCAGATATAAGAAACACATAGGTGGCCACACTCTCTCTCAGCTCACGGCTGGTCACAAATCCGGTCGGACAACCTCGACCGGGGCAGGGGTGTAGGTGCATCGTTCACCCTGTCGTCGGCGGCGAGGGAGGAGACCAACGGCTGCCCGCGCGTCCCGGTCGGCGGCCGTGCCATTCTCTCAGAGAGAGCGCCGACTCGGGAGGGCCTCCGACGCCGTCTTTGCCACATGCCGACGACCCTCAGGTATATATTCCTTCGATACCTGCCTTGCTCTACTGCCCCAGCTCCCTTCGTGTGGATCCTTTTCTACTTCCGTCCGCTGTTCCAAAACCACCTAGACTTCTATTATTATAAGTAAAGCTAGTTCATACAGTCGAGTCAAAGCGTTGGTTCAAACAAGGAAGAAAGTGGGAAAGCTGTAGCATGAATCTAGGACTTGGTTCTAAGAGGAAACGGGGGAAAGTAGTAATATCTGTCACTGTTTAAATAACCGTATTTCGTATTTGCGTAAACAGGGATGTTTGTCTCCATATCGTTTCGGGATGTCTGTCTCTGTATCGTTTCTATCCGCGCAATCAAAAGCACACACCTCAGTTTTAGTACAACTGTGCAAAATGAGATGGCTATCCCTCGTTGCCGTCGTCTAACCTCCCGTCCTCAAGGTATCCCTACATTGGTAGTAACTAAGGTAGAATGACCAACGCAATCTAAAAGAAGCTGATTCGTACGTTTTACTTCCTGATTGCAGTGCAGGGACGAGCGAAAACAACTGCATCCTAGTACGGAATGCACTTTCTACCAGTTCATCCATGGATCGAGGACTAGCTGGCACGGATGCACGGCGGTTTTTTGGACAGGTGCGCGGACAAGAGGCATTGTGGTTTGCTTATTTCTGCAAATAGCGGTGCTTAAATTTAGTGGAATGCACAAGCATTTCAGCTGGTCAGTACACTGCATGGTTCGGTTCAACATTCCAACTAAGACCACAATTATAATTGGTTATTCTGGAATGAGAGAACCTAACCCTGAATGGTGGCAACAAGAAAAAACCAGAGTGAACTCCAAAAAGTTTAAGCCTGCCGGTAGGCCCTTTGCTCAAAGAAGTCTTGCTTGTTTTTTCCTGATTTGTAAACCTTCTCACAACTTTGTCTTTTGCTGTGAACTAGTATATGCTAGTTATGTTCTATGAATCATTGAGATGTATAAAATTGCTTAACTTATGCTTTTCAAGTTTTTTATGAAGACGAGTTTAATGTGAGTGTTCCACATGAGCGCTGGACTAGCGTGTGAACGTTTGAAATTTATTACATTGTGGCCTCAATTAACTTCATGAACCACTGTAACAAGATACATAGTTGCTTATATGTCAGACAGCAGATTGTTGATTGTTAGCTGGTCGATAGCCTAGTGTTGAAGCGAGCTGAGCCAATGTGTCGTGTTTTGCACAACTGCTTACAAGTGGGGTAGCACCAACAGTGTTTACAAGTACTTATGTATATGTCGGTGCACGGTTCTCGAATGAGTGCTCTATTTCATCAAAACACACACTACTTGTATGATAAACCGTGACAACTTATGTCTTACCATGCCATATTCATGAAAAAACTAGCGAGGACGCATCTGTTTCGGCAACAATTACGATGGTTCTCAAATGATTCATGGGCACACAAAAGTAGCAGCAGTTCCCATTGACGGATTCAAACAGAGTACTAGCCCCAGAGGGGTCGATAACAGGCAAGGTTCGGATAATTAGACACAATCCAAACTACTATTAAACACTAGCTGGGGCAACTATTTCATGCCTTGATCTAATTTGGGCTGGACACAAGACGGACCTTGCCATGAACATCATCGAGGACGTCCCGCAGCAGCTCAATCCTGTGAACCTTCATGAAGACAACCTTGTGGCCTTGCCACTGATAAACTTGTTTGTGGAGGCATGCCACGTCATCTTCCTGCGTAAGCTTGACAAGAACAGTATGCCTCACAAACGAAGGAGTAGCTTTGAACTTCTTGTGCTTCAGTACACCCTGGACAACACGCCTGACAACAGTGAGGCTGGAATACAACTCTTCATTGGTATAACCACAAATGGCTTCCAGGATCCAACAGCCTAAGAACTCTGTTTTCCTAGTGCGTATATTCAGGTCGTCCGCCTCATAGCGAGTGACATGTACAACCACACAATCCTTGTCTGCATCAGGGCTCTAATTGAAACATAAACAAATTCTGAATTACTTTTCAGTATAAGAAACACAAGTTATTTAAACCACTATGTATAGCATGGCATCAAAGCTAATAAAATTTTGCATTATTAATCACCACATACTTAGATGAAAAACCACAATCGAGATCGGCAAAGAAGGAAATCACCTTGGGCAGCTCAGCGGGGCGGGGGGGGCACATCCTCGAAGGGGGAAACTGCTCCTGCAGTGCCACATGGGATGTAACCTCAAACGAGGCGTTGACCATCTCAGTAGTGGCCGTGAGAGTATCTGGGGTCGGCTCGGTGGTTGCCTCCATCTTCTTGGAGCTCTCTGTCTCGTGGGGATCAGCCTCCCGCGTCTACTCCAATATCAGCAGATCTTTGCCTGGTTCTCCTTGGTCCATCATGAAACTGACGAATACTAGGAGATCACTGAAAGGAAAACACAATTGCAATGAAAATGAAACAAAAAAGAGAGTGAGGATCGGTTACTGCTTTGCAGAAGTTCTTTTTTGTTCTCTGAACGAAAATATACCAACATCACGGATCCGCTTACCTTTCCTTCGTTCGGAGAGAAGAACAGTGGCAGATGCGAGTGTTGCCTTTCTTGAAGACGGTGAGGGAGAAGGGGATTCAGCGAAGAGTGAAATGATGGTTGCTTCGTCCGTCAAACTTAGACTGCGGGGAGGTGGGGTTTTGTGATACGACGGCTCGTTAATGCCGCGCTACGACCGGGGTGACTCTCCGCCTGCATACTGCCTTCTAATTTGGTGGATGGCATTTGGGCCCGCGCGCTGCATGGCCCGCATGTCGGCGAACAAAAGTATAACGGCATTCAGTAGAGGGAGACGTTTCAATGACCTAGGAGGAGCCAGAAGCGGTAGAGTGTCTCCACTGTACTAGTAGTAATTGTTTTTCTGGGTAGCTGTAGAGTGTCTCCACTGTACTAGTAGTAATTGTTTTTCTGGGTAGCTGTAGAGTGTCTCCACTGTACTAGTAGTAATTGTTTCTCTGGGCCCAAGAAAAAACAGCCCATCCACACTAGTAAATAGTAGAATCAATTCAAAAGCCCATATATTTACTGAATTGATGGATGGGTATGTCGAAGAGCAAAAAAAGGAGTTTCAGGTGGGCAAAAGAGCTTCTGAACGTGCCATGCTTCTATTTACAACATATTGTGGACATAATCCAGTAAATTTTACGACCCAGGATGTTCATTCTATGGACCTGACCGATCCATTTGACTGTGACTGCCGAAAACAGTGCTGGAGTTAGATGTTGTTTCCCTTTTCAATCTGGTTTTTTTGTAAACCTGATGAACAATTAACCCTCGTGCTTTTGTACAGTTTGTAAGCTGGAGTTAGATGTTCCTGCCCTTTTCAACTCGGCTGTGACTGTCATATTTTCTTTGAAACAAGGAAATGGCTTGCCATTCGTTTAATTTAGAGTGAAATATTGTAACAAATCCCAACCAAGGGAAATAACATCACTCTCGCCGGCTGCTTGAGCTCACTGTGCATTACAGAACCCAAGTGATTAGCCCCCACCAGCACCCACAAACTTATTTCGAACTAGCACATCAAATGGGCTGTAAATTTTCATAGGAAAGGCTCCATGACCATGACAGATTTGGATTCTGACATTTGGGACCCGCGAGGAAATATCCTATTCAAGGTGGTGTCGACTTACTAGCCAGTCAACAAACGATTCTGCCTACCAGCCGTTGGATTGACATCCAACATCTGTCGTGTATCTTCTATCTCTTGTCTTCTTCTTCCTCCAGCTCCCCCGCCTGCTCCCGCCTCCCATGGCTGGCTGCGCCTCCGCCGCCCTACCGTACGTACCGACCAACGTTGGCCAGTCCCTCCCTCTATTCCCCCCCAGGTCCTGTTATTCTCCGGCGACGTCAGCCCCAACACGTAGCCGCGCCCGAACCAGTCAACCCTCGTACTCCCCTCCGCCTGCGACTGGATCGGCGCATCTTCAACGGCTCCTGTTCGTTCAGTGCGAGGCCTCGCCGTCGTCCTCCGCCTTGCGTCCTTGGTTCGCTCGCCGTGCGCGGTGCGCCGCCCTCTTTTGTTGTCAACGTCGTCAACAACTGAGAGGAACAAGGAGATGATTGTACGTGGAGAGGATGACAGTAGGGACCCACCAGCGTCATGGCAGTACGCAAGCAAGTGCCTCTATAATACAAGTCCAAAAATATGGTTCCTCCTAATGGTTGGACATCTGGGGCTCACGCCATTGTCAACATAGTCAATAAACGAGAGAATTACACTACGAGCGGCTGACACCAGGGACCCAGCAAGTCGCGCAGTTTTTTTTTGAGGAACAAGCAGTTGTTATTTATACTAGTTTTAGCGATGGATCAGGGTAACAACGGGGCTGTGCGGGGGCTGTGGCCCGTCTAGCCAGGGTTTTATTTATATTTACCACATCATGAGCCCAGTTGTATTTTTTTCTTGCTGAAAATGGCTAGCCCGGTTCTATTTTTGTAAAGAAATACCCAAACAAGGCCTACTTGCTTTATCGGCCCTGCTAGGCTGCAAATCTTTCAAGACGAGGAGAGTTTCATTCGGTTTGCCCAGAAATGGGCTGTACATTTTTAAAACACATCAAACCGGGAATTAGTTTCAATTTTTTTTCATTACAAGATTTTAAATTCCATTGATTTTTATGCGTGGACAATTATTTGGATTTTATATTTATATAAATTATTTTTCAAAATAGTTTGAATGTGAATCGATATTTCTGGATTAAAAACAGTTGACCGCACCGAAATATGCAAAATTTCGTATACTTTTTAACCGTGGCCAGAATATGGGGTGTAATGCTAACAAAAAGAAGATGAGCTCCAAAAAAATTCTTAAGAATTAGCAAATGGGTTGTAGATTATTAGAAATAATGGCATATGGGCAGTATGCTGTTTTTCACAGATTTGAGCCTGACTTGTGCGCCTACTACAGGTTGATGCGTATGCTTTCATAAAAAAAAGGTTGACGCACACGCAACGCCCTGTCAACTTAGTCAACACACGAGAGCAGTGACTGTTGGATGTCCATCCAACGGCCGTCGTGCTTCTTCAATCTCTGCTCTTCATGCTCTAGCCGCTCAACCAAGCACCGACGGGACTGCCTGCTCCCTCCTCCCGCGGCCGGCTATGCTGCCGCGCAGGCCTCACGGCCCCACCGTACTCCCATCGCTGGCCTATCCATCCCTCTACTCACCCACACATGCTGTTATTCTTCGGCGACGGAAGAAGAACCAGTAAACCCTCGTACTCCTCCGTGTGGGAAACAACTACCAAGTATTCCCTGGCTCTGTGTCATTCCCTTCCTAGGCCTCGCCGTCGTCCACCGCCCTGGTGCTCTCGGTGCGGCCTGATCAACGTGGTCAATGAACGACATCCATCGGAAGTGGACTGTACATGGAGAGGCTGACAGCTGGGTGCACGGCCGCACGCAAGGAAATGCCTCCTTATTATGTGCAAAATAATGATTCCTCTACCTGACAGCTAGGACCCATAGGAAGGGCCTCTGTATTTCACGAAACAAACGTTCCCCCCGCTGACAGGTCGGACCCACCAGCTATATCTTCGCACGCAAGGAAGTGCCTCCTTATTACGCCCAAAAAATGAATACCCCCTGCTAGCTGGGACCCACCAAATTGTTGGGCTGACTTGTGGGCCTACTAATTTTATGGGGACGGAGGGCTTTGTCAACTTAGTCAATACTCCAATGACCGTATGATGTCCATCCAACGGCCATAGTGCTTCTTCAACCTCTGTTCTTCTTGCTCCAGCCACCCAAAGCAGCGCCGGTCGTGCCGCCTGCTCCTGCCTCCCGTGGCCGGCTGTGCTACCGCGGAGGCCTCACCGCCCCCATACTACTCCCACCACTGGCCAGGCCATCCCTCCACTCACCCACACCCCTCGTTATTCTGCGGCGACGACAGCCTCACACCACAGCCGAACCAGTGAACGCTCGTACTCCTCTCCGCGTGGGCATCCACTGTCGTGTCTTGCCCAGCTCCGTGTCGTCCCCTTCCTAGGCCTCGCCGTCGTCCACCGCCGTGGTGCTCTCGGTGCGGCGTGGTCAATGTGGTCAACGACCGACTTCCATCGGAAGAGTACTGACATGGAGAGGCTGACAGCTGGGTCCACGTCAGCCGCAAGGAAGTGCCTCCTTATTATGCGGAAAATAATTATTCCTCCACCTGATAGCGGGGACCAACCGGACGGGCCAACAGTATTTTGCGAAAAAATCGTTTCCCCCTGACTGCTAGGACCCACCGGACGGGCCACCGTATTTCGTGAAAAAAATGTTCCCCCCGCTGTCAGCTCGGATCCACCGGAAGTGCCTCCTTATTACGCACAAAAAAATGAATACTCCCCCGGCTAGCTGGGACCCACCTTGGTGGGAGGCTGACTTGTGGGCCTACTAAGTTGACGGGGACGAAGGGCTTTGTCAACTTAGTCAATATGAACGATTCTAGCTCCAGTGACCGTACGATGTCCATCCAACGGCCGTAGTGCTTCTTCAACCTCTGGTCTTCTTGCTCCAACCACCCAACGCAGCGCCGGTCGTGCCGCATGCTCCTGCCTCCCGTGGCCGGCTGTGCTGCCGCAGAGGCCTCACCGTCCCTACTATTCCCACCACTGACCAGGCCCTGCGGCGACGGCAGCCTCACACCACAGCCAAACCAGTGAACCCTCGTACTCCTCTCCACGCGGGCTTCCACTGCCGCGTCTTCCCCGGCTCCGCGTCGTCCCCTTCCCAGGCCTCGCCGTCGTCCACCGCCGTGGTGCTCTCCGCGTGGCGTGGTCAACGTGGTCAAGGAACGACTTCCATCGAAGAGTACTGTACGTGGAGAGGCTGACAGTTGGGTCCACGGCCACAGCCCAGTTTTTTTGTGATGTGCCAAGTAAGTTGCTTTGTCAGGCCTGTTGGGCTGCAAATCTTTCAAGACGAGGAGAGCTTTCATTCGGCTGGCCGAGAAAATGGCCCATCAGTAATGAGAAATGGGTTGTACATTTTTAAAACACATCAAATCGGCAATTAGTTTCAAATATCTTTTTTTTTCATTTCAAGATTTTAAATTACATTAATTTTTATGCATGGAGAATTTGTTGGATTTTATATTGATATACGTTTATTTTTAAAATCAGTTTGAATGTGAGTCGAAATTTTGGGATTAAAAACAGTTCGGACCGCACCGAAATATGCAAATTTTCGTATAATTTATTAACCGTGGACACAATATGGGCTGTAATGCTAACAAAAAGAATATGGGCTCCAAAAAAAACGTTAAGAATTAGCAAATGGGCTGTAAATTATTAGAAATAATGGCAGATGGGTTGAATGCTGTTTTCCACAGATTTGAGGTTTTCCTAAAAAAAGGTTGACACACAAGCACTGACTGTTGAATGTCCATCCAACAACCATCGTGCTTCTTCAATCTTTGCTCTTCCTGCTCCAGCCACTCAAACAAGCGCCGGCGGGACTGCCTGCTCCCTCCTCCCCGCGGCCGGCTGTGCTGCCTTGCAGGCCTCACCGCCCCACCGTACTCCCATCGCTGACCTAGCCATCCCTCTACTCACCCACACCTGCTGTTATTCTCCGGCGACGGCAGACGAACCAGCAAACCCTCGTACAGTCGTAATCCCCTCCGCGTGGGAAACAACTGCCGAGTCTTCCCTGCCTCCGTGTCGCCCCCTTCCTAGGCCTCGCCGTCATCCACCGCCGTGGTGCTCTCGGCGCGGCGTGGTCAATGTGGTCAACGACCGACTTCCATCGGAAGAGTACTATGCGTGGAGACGCTGACAGCTGGGTCCACGGCCGCAGCAAGGAGGTGCCTCCTTATTACATGCAAAATAATTATTCCTCCACCTGACAGCGGGGACCCATCGGACGGGTCACCGTATTTCACGAAAAAAACATTCCCCCCGACTGCTAGGACCCACCAGCTACACCTTCGCACACAAGGAAGTGCGTCCGGGCAAAAAAAACAATTCGCCCCCCTGACTGCTGGGACCCACCAGCTACATCTTCGCACGCAAGGAAGTGCCTGACAGTCGGGACCCAACTGGTCGAAGCGTACGTAGCGTTGTCATTCTGGTCGCGAACGTGTACGTACACATATACTAGTGGATGTAGAGGCGCGCACGTGTCGTAGTAGAGGCGCGCACGTAGCATGTACACGTACGTACAGCGACCAGGGTGCAAGAAAGAAAATATGGCCACATATGTGTACATACGGGCGGGGTCTCGAACGCCTACTCACACATACGTACGACCAGGGCTCGTGTACATGGCTGGGTCGGGACGGAGAAACAGCGTCATCGTCGTGTTCATGGGCAGGCAACGGAATGCGTCGTGTTCATGGGGAGGCAATGGAATGCGTCATGTTCATCGGGAGGCAATGGAACGCGTGGGAGCCAACCGGCTGGGTCAGAACGGAATGCGTGGTCGTGTTCATCGGGAGGGCTTGGACGGAACAGGCGATGGAAACGAGGCCTGGCATACCGCACAACGGAGGAAACTGACCTCCTACATTCGGAACGGGGTCCTGTTGATCGGGAGGGGTCTGGCGTACCGCAAAACAGAGGAAACGGACCTCCTATGGTCGAAACGGGGGTCCTGTTGATCGGGAGGGGTGTGGTGTACCGCAAAACGGACGAAACGGACTTGTGTTGGAGTGCTACGGTCGAAACGGGGGTCTTGTTCATCGGGAGGGGTGTGGCGTACCGCAAAACGGGACTCCACGGGATAGTGTTCATCTCCACCGTCGACCTCCTCCAGCCTTCACGGGCTATCGTCGACCTCCTCCAGCCTCCACGGGCTCCTGTTCATCCAGCCTCCACCGCACGCTACTCCACCGGCTACGGTTCAACCACCCCTCCACCATCTACTGTTCATCTAGCCCTGCACACCACGGGGTCCTGTTCAACCACCCCTACACGGGCACCCCTCCACCGTCTACTATTCATCCAGCCCTCCACACCACGGGGTCCTATTCAACCACCCCTACACGGGCACCCCTCCACCGTCTACTGTTCATCCAGTCCTCCACCACACCACGGGGTCCTGTTCATCCAGAGGCAACGCCACCGCTCACTGTTCATCCAACCCCCCTCCCCCCGCAATGCTCACTGTTCATCCCAGAGGCGGCATCGATCGGCTTCAGTTAGCAGCAGTAGCGAAGGAATCGCTCGATCGGGTTCAGTTAACAGCCATCAATCGATCGCTCGGGTTCAGTTAGAGCCCAACGCCTCCCTCGGGTTCAGTTAGAGCCAACGCCTCGCACACACGCGCGTACGTGTACGAGAGAAACACGCATCGCTCAGCCCCCGACCTCCCACCGTAACCGGAAACTCCCTGAAATTTTCCTCCCCCTCGCTTCTACCACGGTTTTTTCTGTCATGGACGGCCCAAAGAATGTCATGCAGCTACGTCTCCGGCCCGCCCAGGACGAAAAGCCCATTTTCTGTCATGATTTTTTGTCATGGAAGTAGGAGCCCACCACATCTATGATGATACCGGGTTTTGTCACAATTATCATCATAGAAGTGTCATATGTATGACAGAAAAAAATTTCATTCGGCCCAAAATGTCACGGATGTGTCTTTTTTTGTAGTGGGCGCCGGTGGCGCCGCGGGGGCCGCGGGCACCGAGGGCGCCGAGGGGGCCGCATGCGCTAACGTCGGGGGCGCCGGGGGTGCCACGGGCACCGGGGGCCCGCGGGCCGGAGGAGCCATGGGGGCCGATGGTGCCGGAGGAGCCACGGGGGCCGCGGGCGCCAACATCGGGGGCGCCAGCGCCGTGGCTGCAGGAGGCGCCGCATGCCGGGGACGCGCCTCGAAGCCAGGGGCGGGCCAAGAGAGGCGCGCGAGCGCCCTGGGAGCGGCGTCGAGGAGCCCACGTCACCAGTGGCAGGAGGAACAACCGGGGGTACCTGGTGAAATGAAAACACATGCTCATCAAAGTAAACGTGCCGGGAAGTCAACACACGGTGGGAGACGAGATCGTAGCACCGATATCCCTTTGAGTTGGAGGGGTAGCCGATGAAGATGCAAGCGATAGATCGAGGTTCAAGCTTGTGAGAAGCAGTGTCGGTAGTTCTGGGATAGCAAAGGCACCCAAAAATACGCAAGCCGTCATAAGAACGGGGCGTACCAAAGAGAAGATGACGAGGTGCGTAGTTCCACAGTGGGCGGCAGGGTCTAATGTTAAGAAGAAGTGATGCAGTGGCGAGTGCGTCCGGCCAGAAACGAGGCGGCACGTTGGCATGAAACAAGAGCGTGCGAACGCAGTCATTCAGAGTGCGAAGGACGCGTTCGGCTCGACCGTTCTGCTGTGAAGTGTACGAGCATGTGAGGCAGAAAACTGTACTGTGATGCGACAAAAAGGTGCGAGAAGCGAGGTTGTCGAACTCTTTTCCATTGTCCGTCTGAAGCGCGAGGATGGGACGCCCAAACTACGTGCGGACATAGGAGTAAAAGACCATCAAGGTAGAGAGTGCATCCGACTTTCTGCGCAAAGGAAAAGTCCACACATAATGAGAATAATCATCAAGAATGACCAGATAATATAAATAGCCCGAGTTACTGGGAATCGTAGAAGTCCACACATCACTATGAATCAATTTAAAAGGAAAAGAAGCAATGGTGGTGGAATTATTAAACGGCAGGCGAACATGCTTGCCAACTCGACATGCATGACAAGTGTGATCCTCGATCTTATTGCAACTGAAACTGAAACTCTTAAGAATATGATGAAGTGTGACCGGGTTGGGATGACACAAGCGAGCGTGCCAGAGATCGATGCCAGCGGAGAGAGCAACCGGTGCAGTGGTGGTGGATGAAGGTGAGTGCACCGGATAGAGCTCGTCGGGGCTGTCACATCAGTGAAGTACCATCCTGGTTCGAGCGTCTTTGACACAAAAACCAAGCTCGTCAAATTCAACAGTAACAGAATTTTCACGAGTGAAGCAACGAACGGAAATGAGATTCTTATAAGATGAGGGGACACAACTATGTTAGATAAAGATAATGGAGTAGAAGTAGAAGGAAAAGAACTGTGCCCATCATGTATGATAGGAAGTGTGGAACCGTCGCCGACAATAATGCGACGGTCGGTGGAGACAGGAATGAAGGAGGCAAGGTTACCAGGATGAGCAAACATGTGAGGCATAGCACCGATGTCCATGTACCAATCACCACCTTCAGTATGGTTGTTCAGCGTAGGAGCGACATGCAACCTGGTGAGGAGCACCGGGTCCCAGGGCGCCAGCGGCAGGGCGGGCGAGGGAGACGGAAACGCCATGGGGAAGCCGTAGCCGCCGCTCAACGACGGCGGTGGGTATGCCCCATACAGCCCCGACTGCAACTGCGGTGCCGGATAGGCCGGATGGCCTGCCGGAAAAACCTACGGGCCCGCTGACAGATGTTGTAGGTGCTGGGCGTCGTCTGGCTGCTGCTCAGCGGGTGAGTGCTGGCCCGCTGACGACCCCCACCAGTATTCGGGAAACTCGTACGCGGGCGGAGCCCCGTACGCAGGCGGAGACCCGTACGTGGAAGCGGACGGAGTCCCGTATGCCTCGTATGTAGGATTCCCGTATGTGGGAACGGGCGTGTCGTAGATGGCGGCGAAGACAGCGGCGGACGGGCCTTGTGACGCCATTGTTGGTTCGACGACAACGATCGGCGCGGTTGGGTGGCAGCAGCAGGAGGCTTCGGTGACGGGATGTCTTCGGTGATGCGCGCGCACAAGTTACCAGCGGCCGATTACTGCTGGCCGATCGAGCGTATACGGCGAGCTGCACGTACACCACTTGCACCTTGATTGATTCACGTGAAGTTGACTCATGTACGTAGCAAAGGACCAAGCATCTGGATCGATTCCTTCGAGCTAGCTAGCTTGCACTATCCCGCATTATTGTATGTACAAGCTAGGAGCCGCCGAAGATGGATCGAGTCGATCTTGGCATCGTCGAGACACAAACACAAGGGACACAAGATTGGATTTCCACGCGCGGCTGGATGGATGGATCGCAGCGGCGGGTGCGCGGGAGGATGGATGGATCACGGCTGGCTTGGGGTAGCGAGCGCGCGGGGGGCTACCGGTGCGGAGGGCGCACGAGCGGCGGCGACGGGGCGGCGGCGGCGGCACGGAGAAGACGCGCGGCGGTGGTGGCGGCAGCGGAAGCGAAAAAGAAAACCTAGAAAACTGATATCATGTATGACATTATGATTGCACGATATATTACTTTTCGTGTATAGATACGTATATATGATGTATAAAAATGGCCGCAGAGCTCAACTATATAAGGAATTAGGAGGCAAGCCCAATACACAATATGCACATAACACATATACTCAAGAGTGGGAAATGGAAAACACAAACAATAATCTATATCTATATCAATATAAAAAGATCTAAATGGGCAAATTCAAACCATCTCGACCGTCAAATCATGCTATCTAGTGATTCAAATCGCTCCAATGTTAAGCACCAAACACATTTAACGCTCTAATTACCCACCACTGTCATTGGTTATAAACACGTTTTGACTTAACACCATCCCTTAAAATCTGTCATGTAATTAATATCCTATCATTCCCATGAAAAAGTAATTGATATCTTACCAAATATCAACGTGCAACAGATATATCTTATCTAATATAACATGCAACTAATATCCTACCTAATATATACGTGCATTGCACGTGCATTATTACTAGTCAAGAGATAAATGTACCAAATAAATAGGAGCAAGGAAGATAATCAATACAAAAAATATGAAAAAATAATCCACAAATACCTTGACCCGCTATATGAGTAATAGTTTTTTTTGAGGAAAATGCAATCATGGCGGTTTATATTTCATGTGAAAATAAAGATACATCGTTTGTTAATACATCCACTAAGAAACCAGCGGGCTCCGATTTCCAAACAGTGGTTCGAGACACCCCTGAGTTCTTAGCTAGTAGATCCGCTACTATATTGGCTTCCTGAGGACAAGACTAAAAAACAACTAGTCTCTTTTTACCTCTGACATTGTTAGTTTTCTTTTTCAACATTATCGCCATGAGATCTTGGTTACACTTCCCCACTAAATAAGATCTAAAATACAATTATTACTTTATGACACAACATGCAAGTGTGTAGGTCCGTGAAAACTTTGCCATGATTGAGGGTGGTAGGAAAAAAGAAGGAAAGAGAGATGCTAGGAGCAAGATAGGGTAATCGATCTACTACCTCTCAATCTCAATCACTTAGTCTCGATTACATGAGGATTACACGAATTACCAGGGTTCGGGCTAGAGGAGGAAGAAGGGGATCGAGCGAGAATGGGTGTCGTCTGCCTTGCCGTTGATCCACTGGATGCGGATTCCTCCTTGTGCTTCTACTGAAGTAGTCCTGGTGCATGGGCTTCAGCTGGTCCACTCCAGCCCGCTGACACGTGGTTTGGGTTGCCTAGGCCTGGTGGGCCGCTGGGTGGCGTTGGTGCTGTGGGAGATGCCATCCTGCGGGCCATGTATATCAGGCGTGCTGACATCCCCCTCTCTTTGGGATGAGGCTTGCCCCCAAGCCTCCACATGTGGGAACCGGGCCATGAGGCTGATCTTGTCTTCCCAAGTGGTGCCCAAAGTTACGGAGTTGGGACACTTTATCTTCACCCGTTCACACATGCCATCGTTCTTATTGCGCCGACGAGTTTGCAAAACTGCCATTGGTACAACAAGATCATCAGAACAATCTAGACGCTGAGTTTCGACGTGCATACCCAGGAGAAGAGCACAGCGAAGGAGCAAGACATGAAACACCGGATGCACCGTTGCTTGAGGTGGGAGTTGGAGTTTGTACACCACATCATTGATCTTGCAGAAGATGGGGAATGGCTAGTAGAACTTGTAGGCCAATTTGTGATTTGCTCTTGGTGCCACAGATGACTAAATGTAGGGTTGGAGCTTGAGGAAGACGTGCTCACCCACCGTGAAGGTCTTGAAGGAGCGTTTCTTGTCGGCATGTTCCTTCATCAGCTGCTCTGCTATGTTAAAGTGTTGTTGTAGAAGGGCTTTGGACGATTGCGCGCTCATCCTGATGGGGTCACCTACCACTGGTAGGGTCAAGGACCTGGCATCTAAGACCCACCTAGGGTCCAACACCATTATTGGAAGGTCCCTGCACCACAGGCGCATTCGGATGCACTCCACTGGAAATCCGCTCGGACACACCGACGACACTTGGACGTCTTCCCTCCAGTCGGCCCAGCTATCTTCACTTGAACATAGGATATCAGTGTTGGGGAACGCAATAATTTCAAAAAAATTCCTACACACACAAGATCATGGTGATGCATAGCAACGAGAGAGAAGAGTATCGTCCACGTACCCTCGTAGACCATAAGAGGAAGCGTTATGACAATGCGGTTGATGTAGTTGTACGTTTTCACGATCGACCGATCCCTAGTACCGAACATACGGCACCTCCGGGATCTGCACACGTTCAGCTCAGTGACGTCCCACGAAGTCACGATCCAATAGAGCTTCGAGGGAGAGTTTCGTCAGTAGGACGGCGTGATGACGGTGATGATGATGCTACCAGAACAGGGCTTCGCCTAAGCACCGCTACGATATAACCGAGGTGGATTATGGTGGAGGGGGGCACCACACATGGCTAAAAGATCAACTGATCAACTTGTGTGTCCATAGGGTGCCCCTTCCCCCGTATATAAAGGAGTGGAGGAGGGGGAGGGCCGACCCTCTCTATGGCGCGCCCTGGGGGAGTCCTACTCCCTCCGGGAGTAGGATTCCCCCCTTTCCTAGTAGAAGTAGGAGCCGTTCCAAGTAGGAGTAGGAGAGGAAGGAAGGAAAGGGGGGCCGACCCCCTCCTAATTCGGATTGGGCTTGGGGGCGCGCCTCCCTCTTTTCCCTTCCTTCTCCTCTATTCCACTAAGGCCCAATAAGGCCCGTATACTCCCGGGGGGGGGGGGGGGGGGGGGGGGTTCCGGTAACCTCCCAGTATTCCGGAAAAATGTCCGAACCACTCGGAACCATTCTGTTGTCTAAATATAGGCTTCCAATATATCGATATTTATGTATCGACTATTTCGAGACTCTTAGTCATGTCCATGATCAAATCCGGGACTCCGAACTACGTTCGGTACATCAAAACGCATAAACTCGTAATACCGATCGTCACCGAACGTTAAGCGTGCGGACCCTACGGGTTCGAGAACTATGTATACATGACCGAGACTTATCTTCGGTCAATAACTAATAGCGAAACCTGGATGCTCATATTGGTTCCTACATATTCTACGAAGATCGTTATCGGTCAAACCACATAACGGTATACGTTGTTCCCTTTGTCATCAATATGTTACTTGCCCGAGATTCGATCGTCGGTATCTCAATACCTAGTTCAATCTCGTTAACGGAAAGTCTCTTTACTTGTTCCGTAATGCAACATCCCGTAACTAACTCATTAGTCACATTGCTTGCAAGGCTTATAGTGATGTGGATTACCGAGAGGGCCCAGAGATACCTCTCCGACAATCGGAGTGACAAATCCTAATCTCGATTCATGCCAACTCAACAAACACCATCAGAGACACCTGTAGAGCACCTTTATAATCACCCAATTATGTTGTGACATTTGGTAGCACACAAAGTGTTCCTCTGGTATTCGGTAGTTGCATGATCTCATAGTCATAGGAACATGTATAGTTATGGAGAAAGCAAAAGCAACAACGATCATCGTGATAAGCTAACGGATGGGTCAAGTCAATCACATCATTCTCTAATGATGTGATCCCGTTAATCGAATGACAACTCATGTCTATGGTTAGGAAACATAACCATCATTGATTCAACGAGCTAGTCAAGTAGAGGCAAACTAGTGACACTCTGTTTGTCTATGTATTCACACATGTACTAAGTTTCCGGTTAATACAATTCTAGCATGAATAATAAACATTTATCATGATATAAGGAAATATAAATAACAACTTTATTATTGCCTCTAGGGCATATTTCCTTCAATCAGGGTGACGTGGGAGCTGCAACGGTCAGGTGGCTTAATGTCGGACTTCAAGTGCAATTCTAGACACCGTTACCAGTAACTGCAGTAGTTATACTCCTTTAACCCCATTTTAATGTGGCAATTATGAGGCCGAGGCTGAAAGATCATGGATGTCGCCTAGAGGGGGGGGTGAATAGGCGCTTTAAAATAATTACGATTTAGGCTTGAACAAATGCGGAATAAACCTAGCGGTTAATTTGTCAAGCACAAAACCTAAAACAACTAGGCTCACCTATGTGCACCAACAACTTATGCTAAGCAAGATAAGCAACTATGCGATAGCAAGATATATGACAAGAAACAATACGGCTATCACAAAGTAAAGTGCATAAGTAAAGAGCTCGGGTAAGAGATAACCGAGGCACGCGGAGACGACGATGTATCCCGAAGTTCACACCCTTGCGGATGCTAATCTCCGTTTGGAGCGGTGTGGAGGCACAATGCTCCCCAAGAAGCCACTAGGGCCACGGTAATCTCCTCACGCCCTCGCACAATGCAAGATGCCGTGATTCCACTAAGGGACCCTTGAGGGCGGTCACCGAACCCGTACAAATGGCAACCCTTGGGGGCAGTCACCGAACCCGTACACTTTGGCAACCCTTGGGGGCGGTCACCGGTACCCGTCAAATTGCTCGGGGCGATCTCCACAACCTAATTGGAGACCCCGACGCTTGCCCGGAGTTTTACACCACAATGATTGAGCTCCGAACAACACCAACCGTCTAGGGCGCCAAGGCACCCAAGAGGAACAAGCTCTAGGGTGCCCAAACACCCAAGAGTAATAAGCTTCTCAAACTTCACTTCCACGTATCACCGTGGAGAACTCAAACCGATGCACCAAATGCAATGGCAAGGGCACACGGAGTGCCCAAGTCCTTCTCTCTCAAATCCCACCGGAGCAACTAATGCTAGGGAGGAAAATGAGAGGAAGAACAAGAAGGAGAACACCAAGAACTCCAAGATCTAGATCCAAGGGGTTCCCCTCACATAGAGGAGAAAGTGATTGGTGGAAATGTGGATCTAGATCTCCTCTCTCTTTTCCCTCAAAAACTAGCAAGAATCCATGGAGGGATTGATAGTTAGAAAGCTCAAAGAAGGTCAACAAAGGGGGAAGAACACGAGCTCAAAGGGTTAGGGTCAATGGGGAAGAAGACCCCCTTTTATAGGAGGGGGAAAATCCAACCGTTATGTGCTCAGCCCGCACACGAGCGGTACTACCGCTCCTGGTCCCGGTACAACCGGGACTCACAGTATACGTGCAGAACCCTACCAGGCGGTACAACCGGGCGACCAGGCGGTAGCACCGGTTGAGAAGAACAACCGGACCAACCGCCCAGCCACCGCTCAACCACCGCATAGGAACAGAAGGGAGTCACCCCTGAGTGCGGTAGTCGAGCGGTACCGGGCCGGTGCAACTGCATGGCCTTGAGCGCTCGGGCGGCTAAGTCCTGAGCGGTAGAACCGCTCCGGACACCGGTGGTACCGGTACGACCGGACCAACCGGGCCACCACCGCCCGAGTACCGCATCAAAACAGAGGCCTGACCGGTACTTGGGCGGTGCCTGGCCGGAACAACCGCCCAAGACTTTGCTGTGCAAGTTGGCGGTACCACCGCCCGGAAGCAGCGGTACAACGGCTGAGAGCTCCAAGCGGTACTACCGCTGGGGCACGCGGTACTACCGCTGGGACCAGACAAAAACCACTCTCAAGAAAACCAGAACTGCCATAACTTCTGCATATGAGCTCCGAATTGAGCAAACTCAAGCTTGTTGGAAACAAGACGATGAGTAGCATCAAAACTGTGACTGGATATAGTAAGAAGAGTCAGGGGAGGTATGCCAACAAATAGAGGAGTGAAACCTCCAACCGAGAAGAACCGGCAAAACCTCCAACATCGAAAACATCATAGAAGATGCATGTGAACTCCGTTTTCGATGAACTCAAGCTTGTCATCAAGATGACCATAAGCTCTAAGACTCTCAAAGAGAACCAAACAAGAACCAAGAAAGATGATGCAAGGATGCAATGGTTTGAGCTCTCTACGAACGATATGATCAAGCTATTCATCGAGAGCCCCCCTTGATAGTACGGCAATCGATCCTATAACCCAGTCTCCCAACTACCATCATGAGACCGGTAAAATAGAAAACCTATCAAGGGAAAACCTTTGCCTTGCACATGGTCCACTTGAGCTAGATGATGACAATCTTGACTCCCTCAAGTTGGACCACCTTTCTTGATTGTGTTGACTCAATGAAGACTAGTTGATTGCTCCCCCATACTCCACTATGGGTGAGCCACTCTTCCGCACATCTTCACAAGTCCATTATAACCACAAAGGACGGCAAGCTTCAAGCATTTGATCTCTTCGTGATGCTCCACTTGAACTTGCACACCGCAACCTAACCCCACAAAGAACTCTCACGAAGACCATGGGTTAGTACACAAAGCGTAATTGACAATTCTTACCATACCATGGGATCACTTGATCCCTCTCGGTACATCTTCTGCGCTTTGTGAGTTGATCAACTTGATTCACTCTTGACTTAGTCTTGATCAACCTTGAACCTTTCCAATTCTCTTCATTTGAATGATGTCTTGAAGGTAGACATGAATGATCACACAATCTTCTTCTTCAATACATGCTTGCAATAAGCTCAACTCTCACATGACCAATCTTTGGATAATTCCTTGAATAACACCTTGGTCGACACAAACTCTCCTTGAAATCAACACATGCACTCCAAGAAAAGCCTATGGACAAAACCTTCAAATATAACTCAAGGAAACCATTAGTCCATAGAGATTGTCATCAATTACCAAAACCAAACATGGGGGCACCGCATGTTCTTTCAGAGGCGCACTCTATATAAGCCTCATTCTAGCTCCATGGCAAGGGTTCTTATACCCCAAGAGAAAGCACTAGCCTCCAGGCACAAGATGTAGGGTTGTTACCTCTCTGAGAGGGGCCCGAACTAGTAAAATCTGAGTGATACACTTGCCTCGTAGCTAGGCTCCGCCCATAGTTTGGCAAGACCCATTTTGGAGCGCTCAACTTCATCGCCGATGATTCGACATGGCTGCAGGAAGACCCACTGGACATGGAGTCGCTGCCCATCCAGGGCACAACACACTTCCGCGCATCTTCCTATAGAGTCCTTCTCCATCAGCCTTCGGTTCCGTACCGAGTAACTCCTCTCCTTCCTGCTGGCCACCGTCACAAGCGCTCCGGGCGCTTAGGGCTCCAGCGTTGGATCAAGCACGCCGTGGCCGGACATGTGGCAGCGCTCGAGCTCGACAGAGCCTACCCTTGACCTTTTTGGCTGTCTCCACGAGGACTCCACAGATGAGTCCGAGTGCGAGAGCATCGAGTCCATGACAGAGGTCCTCATGGCTGGCACAGAGCAGCACAGTCCCCCAGGATTCACGCCCCCCGGCGACAGGCATGTGGGAACTTCGCATGGACACAATAACGACATCCAGGGGAACTACCATTTTCCTCGCCATGAGCAGTACGTTCCCCAAGCTTTCACTCGAAAGCAGAGCGATGAACTTCGACAAAGGAATGAGCATGCTCTAAACACTCTCATCACTGGGATGACTCCCGAGGCCCGTGCCATGGAGTCAGTACACTTGGCTACCCTGGCCGAGCGAGACCGCCTTGAGCGGCTACAGAAGGAATTGGACAATCGTGCCCGCCAACAACCTAGTCCCAGTCGGCACAAGCGCTGGTTATTCTCGAGTGACCAGTCTCAGAATTACCGACTGCTCAACACCCCACTGGAGAACCTTGCGGCAACAACCAGAATTGCAAATTTTATTAAGCCCTCCAGCTCTATGGCCAGGGAAGGGATCCGCCAGATCCGAGCTCTCGTGAAGACGACCTTGGCACATAACACGGTAGTGTCACAGTCCCGAGATCGTATCCACATCGCGCCAGTTCGCGCTAAGACGGTTGATACGTCTCCAACGTATCTATAATTTATGAAGTATTCATGCCATTGATACATCTCCGTCGTATCTACTTTTCCAAACACTTTTGCCCTTGTTTGGACTCTAACTTGTATGATTTGAATGGAACTAACCCGGACTGACGCTGTTTTCAGCAGAATTGCCATGGTGTTGTTTTATGTGCAGAAAACAAATATTCTCGGAATGACCTGAAACTCCACGGAACATCTTAGAAAAAATAATAAAAATCCTCGCCAAAGATGAAGACCAGGGGGCCCACACCCTGTCCACGAGGGTGGGGGGCGCCCCCCCTAGGGCGCGCCCCCCTACCTCGTGGGCCCCCTGGATGCCCTCCGACGCCAACTCCAACTCTATATAGTTGCTTTCGGAGAGAAAAAAATAAGAGAGAAGAAATCATCGCGTTTTACGATACGGAGCCGCCGCCAAGCCCTAAAACCTCTCGGGAGGGCTGATCTGGAGCCCGTTCGGGGCTCCGGAGAGGGGGATTCGTCGCCGTCGTCATCATCAACCATCCTCCATCACCAATTTCATGATGCTTCCATCGTAGGCTTGCTGGACGGTGATGGGTTGGATGAGATTTATCATGTAATTGAGTTAGTTTTGTTAGGGTTTGATCCCTAGTATCCATTATGTTATGAGATTGATGTTGCTATGACTTTGCTATGCTTAATGCTTGTCACTAGGGCCCGAGTGCCATGATTTCAGATCTGAACCTATTATGTTTTCATGAATATATGTGAGTTCTTGATCCTATCTTGCAAGTCTATAGTCACCTACTATGTGTTATGATCCGGCAACCCCGAAGTGACAATAATCGGGACCACTCCCGGTGCTGACCATAGTTTGAGGAGTTCATGTATTCACTATGTGCTAATGCTTTGTTCCGGTTCTCTATTAAAAGGAGGCCTTAATATCCCTTAGTTTCCAATAGGACCCCGCTGCCACGGGAGGGTAGGACAAAAGATGTCATGCAAGTTCTTTTCCATAAGCACGTATGACTATATACGGAATACATGCCTACATTACATTGATGAATTGGAGCTAGTTCTGTGTCACCCTATGTTATGATTGTTACATGATGAACCGCATCTGGCATAATTATCCATCACTGATCCGGTACCTACGAGTTTTCCATATACTGATTCTTGCTTATTTACTTTCCCGCTGCTACTGTTACAATCACTACAAAATACCAAAAACATTACTTTTGCTGTCTTTACTTTTGTTGCCGCTACCACCACTATCATATTACTTTGCTACTAAACACTTTTCTACAGATACTAAGTTTCCAGGTGTGGTTGAATTGACAACCCAACTGCTAATACTTGAGAATATTCTTTGGCTCCCCTTGTGCCGAATCAGTAAATTTGGGTTGAATACTCTACCCTCGAAAGCTGTTGCGATCCCCTATAATTGTGGGTTATCAGCCATGTTTACAACAATTTTATATGGTTTTGGTATGATTTGCATGGAACTAACCCGGACTGACGCTGTTTTCAGCAGAACTACCGTGGTTTTAATTTTTGTGCAGAAATGAAAGTTCTCCAAATGAGCTGAAACTTTTTGACGATTTTTTTGGAACAAAAGAGACCCCCGAAGCTTCGGGGGAGGGCTAGAAGAGCCACGAGGAGGGCACAACCCACTAGGGTGCGCCTGAGGGGCCTGGCTTGTCCTAGTGGGTTGTGCTCACCTCGAGGCCCACCTACGCGTGAAACCGACGCCAAAAAATCTCATAAAAAGAGAAACCATTAGAAATAACCCTAGATCTGAAGTTCCGCCACTGCATGCCTCTGTAGCCACGAAAAACCAATCTAGACTCCGTTCCGGCACTCCGCTGGAGGGGGAAATCATCACTGGTGGCCATCTTCAGCATCCCGGCGGCCACCATTATGAGGAGGGAGTAGTCCATCCTCGGTGCTGAGGGTTTGTACTAGTAGCTATGTGTTTAATCTCTCCCTCTCTCTCTCATGTTCTTGAGATGTTACAATCTTGATGTATCGCGAGCTTTGTTAATATAGTTGGATCATATGGTGTTTTCCCTCTCTATCTTGTTGCGAATTGAGTTTTCCCTTTGAGATTTCGTTTTATCGGATTGAATACTTTTATGGATTTGAGAGCACTTGATGTACGTCTTGCTATGAATACCCATGGTGACAATGGGGTATCATATTGATTCACCTGATATGTGTTTTGGCACTCAACTCTCGGACTCTCGATGTGACATTGGGGTAATCTATGCATAGGGGTTGATGCACGTTCTCGTCTTTGTTTCTCTGGTAGAAATATTGGGGCACTCTTTGAGGTTCTTTGTGTTGGATTGAGTATTATGAATCTAAAATTGTTTGATGCACATCGTATAATCAACTCACGGATACTCGCGGTGAAATTGGAGTATCTAGGTGACATTAGAGTTGATTGATGTGTTTCATATGGTGTTATTTTAGTACGAACTCTTGGTTAGATCGATCGAAAAGAATAGCTTGGTGTTATTTTAGTACGAACTCTAGGATACATTGATTGGAAAGAATAGCTTTGAGGTGGTTTCGTACCCTACAAACAATTTCTTCTTATGTTCTTCGCTAGATAGGAACTTTGGAGTGATTCTTCATCGCATGTTAGCACTACTGAGAGATTGCACTAGCGAAAGTACGGACCCTAGGCCTCATTTTCAAGCATTGCAATACTGTTTGTGCTCCGTTTTATCAATTGCTATCTTGCTGTTTTTATTGTTCCTATTACAAAAATCAATATCTACTATCATTACTATGCTTTTATTACCATCTCTTCGCCGAACTAGTGCACCTATACAAATTACCATTGTATTCAGTGTGTTGGGGACACAAGAGACTCTTTGTTATTTGGTTGTAGGGTTGTTTTAAAGAGACCATCTCCATCCTACACCTCCCACGGATTGATAAATCTTAGGTCATTGTGATGCCCCGAGACCGACGCTCCAGAAGCCTTCCAGTTATTTCGTTGCCGTCGTGTATTTTAGTTTCTTGTTGCATTTCATCATGTCATCATTTGCATTGCATCGGCACTCCGTTGCCGTCATGTTTTTCAAAAACTTGCACTCGTCCGTTGTTGCCGCGTCCCCCCATTGCCTTCGTGGACCGTTCCGAAACCAACCGGGTTTTTGGAGTCCCTCTTGCCTGACCACCTAACTGCCTTGCCTCCATGGCATTTTGCCAAACCTCTCCGGCGCGTCCGAAACCTGTCCCGAACCCGACCCGCTCAGTCATCACTGTTGGATTCGGATCATCTCCAAATATCCCGAAAATATCTTTGGTTTTTTGTTGGTCCCTCCGGGCCTATTTATTCCGGGCCGTCCGATTACGATCAGAGGGACCGAGTAGCCCCTAAGCTGACCAACCTACCTATATAAACAACCTAACACTAGCCCCTACCTGTCTAATCCACCAATTCCCGAGCAGCCGCCGCCGCTCCTTGTTTTCAGTTCCACCCCAACCAGCAGCCTCCACCTCCACCTCCTCCTCCAGATCCAACCAGTCAACTCTCCTCTGGTCCGTCGGATCTATGATCCAACGTATCCCGCGCGCCTCCCGCAACCCGTTGCTCCACCCCTCGCCGTAGCCTCCTTGATCCAATCTGGACCGGGAGAGGAGCTCCCATGGCGCCCGATCCAGGAAGCCACCTCCGAGCCTCCCGAAGCCAGCAGGACCCCTCTCCTTCCTCCCTTGTTTCTC
The DNA here is from genome assembly GCF_003073215.2 of Triticum urartu. Taxonomy (NCBI): domain Eukaryota; kingdom Viridiplantae; phylum Streptophyta; class Magnoliopsida; order Poales; family Poaceae; genus Triticum; species Triticum urartu. The sequence continues at coordinate 104,807,064 of NC_053022.1, forward strand.
CTTTCCTCCCTCAGACTCTCTTTCTCTCTCTCTCACAACTCTCTCTCCTCCCGTGCTTCTTCTCATAGGAGCTTCCCCGAGCGCCATGGACGCCCTTCTCCTTGTAGCACCCTCCGCCGCTTGGAGCCTCGCCCCGCCATTCCTATGTCGTTCCTCGCTGAAACTACGTCAAGCAGCCGTCCCGTGCGCCCCTTGCCGCCGACTCCCTCGGAGCAGCTTAGCTCCCGCCCCCGAGCTTGCCTCTGCTCCAACCCCTCGCCTCCGCACCAAGTTCCATGTCGCCTGCTTCTTCTTGGACCAGCCATGGAACCGCCCACCTGCGGCCACCTGCGCTGAGGTCCAGCCAGATCTGTACGCCGGCGCCTCGTCCCGGACCTCCTGCGATGCCTGATGTCGTCGCCTTCCTCCAGCGTCGCCGGCCTCACCTGCTGCTGCCGCTGTTTCCCCTGTCGAATGAACAAGCACGACGCCCCAGCGCCCACGCCTGGGCCACCTCTGCTACGGCCCATCGGTTCCCCTCCGTCGCATGAGGCCTAGTGCCCCAAGCTGGCCTCCTCTGCAGATGGGCCAAGCCCATGGTGAGGCAACACCCGAGCCCCCCCCCCCCCCCCCCCCCCCCCCCCCCCCCCCCGTGCACTATTGGGCTAGCTAGTTTTGGCGCAACTCATGTTTTTTTCCTGGACGGATTTAGCTAATTTTCCAGAGTTTACGGTTTTACAAAAAAATGTCATAGTTCATGCATTTAATAACTTCATAACCGTGCGTCGGTTTAAAATGTTTTAATTATGTAAAATGCTTAGAATTTCATATAGTTTCATAATATGCAACTTCATCCATGTTTGAAATGTTTAAATTTGTGTTTGCATTTAATTTGCATAAATGACATGCTAAAATGATTTATTTCATAACTAAATAACCGTAGCTCTGGATTAAGAACCTTATATGTAAATGGGGTAGAACAATGCATAGTTTAACATGGTGACATTAGTTTGCATGTTTAAAAACTTTAAAACGTGTTTTATGGAAGAATAGTACCAATTCCAAAATATGCATATGAGGATTTTCCGGAATTGTTGTTTGTTGTTCCGGCCTCATTTAAACTTGCCTAAATGGTTAGTTTACTTATGCTTCACCTCTTGCCATGTTAATCAACATTTAATATTGTTGGGTACATAAACGAGAGTGAACTAAATAACTTGAATGTGGTGTTTTGTGACTTTCGTCAATAGGAAACTTGTTTCATATTGAGCTCCACTTAATTGGTAGTATTGTTTGTTGCACTTTGCCATGCCATGACTCATTAAACCGGACATGCATCATATTTGGTTGCGCATCATGTCATGTTTATGTGGTGGTTGTTTACCATGTTGTTTGCTTCTTTCCGGTTGTGCTTCTTCTCGAAAGTTCCGGCTACGTTGCGATTGGGAGGATCCGTTCGACTACGTTGATTCATCTTCTTCTTCATGGATTCGGTCTTCTTCCTAGCAGGAATTCAGGCAAGATGACCGTTACCCTGGATCTCACTACTATCTTTGCTTTTCTAGTTGTCTCAATGCTATCGCTATGTCACGCTATCTACCACTTGTTTATCAAGCCTCCGAATATGCCATGAAACAGCCTCTAACCTTTTCCACCAGCCTAGCAAATTGTTGTTTGGCTATGTTACTGCTTTGCTCAGCCACTCTTGTAGCATTGCTAGTTGCAGGTGCAGTTGCAGTTGTTCCATGTTGGGACATGGATATCTTGGGATATCACAATATCTCTTATTTAATTAATGCACATATATACTTGGTAATGGTTGGAAGGCTCGGCCTTTTGCCTGGTGTTTTGTTCCACTCATGCCGCCCTAGTTTCCGTCGTACCGGTATTATGTTCCTTGATTTTGCATCCCTAACACGATGAGGGTTTATGGGCCCCTCTTGACAGTTCGCTTTGAATAAAACTCTTCCAGCAAGGCCCAACATTGGTTTTACCATTTTCTCAACATAATAACTAAACTTGATAATAAACTTGACGCATAGGGAGTTAGCGCTACCCAAGGTTCGTTATTCAACATAATACAGGGGGCCAGTGCTGATGGTGTTGGTTCCAAACTAGAGTCGTGTGCGGCTTCCCCCAGGGAAACTCGGGTCTCAGTTGCTATACGCTGCACTCATCCGGTCGTGGACTGAGACAAGATACGTGTGGCTACTATCAGGGTGTCGGCACGCCAGGAGGTCTTGCTGGACTTGTTTTACCATTGTCGAAATGTCTTGTGCATCGGGATTCCGAGTCTGATCGGAGGGTCCCGTGATGGAGGATTGTCTCCGCGGATCGTGAGCTTGTCATGGGCTAAGTTGGGACACCCCTGGAGGGTTTAAAATTTTGACAACCGTGCCCGCGGTTATGTGGCAGATGGGAATTTGTTAATATCCGGTTGTAGAGGACTTGAAGTAAACTCAATTAAAATACACCAACCGTGTGCGTAACCGTGATTGTCTCTTTTCGGGGAAGTTTGAGAGGAGAACACGGTTGGGTTATGCTTGAATGTAAGTAGTTCAGGATCACTTCTTGATCATTACTAGTTTGCGACCGTTTGCGTAGTTTCTTATCTTATTCTTGTATTCGTAAGTTAGCCACCATACATTGCTTAGCCGCTGCTGCAACCTCACCACTCATCCTTTCCATACCCATTAAGCTTTGCTAGTCTTGATACCCATGGTAATGGGATTGCTGAGTCCTCGTGGCTCATAGATTACTACAACAACATTTGTAGGTACAGGTAATGCGATGGTTTGACGTGAGAGCGATGCTTGATTGCCTTTGGAGTTCTTCTTCTTCGATCAAGGATAGGTTCTAGGTTGGGAGAGCCTGGGCTAGTAGGGTGGATGTCGTTCTTCTTTTTCGTTTGTGTTTGTCCGTAGCCAGATCCTGCTCTTATGTATGATGATTGTTATGTATTGATGAACTGTTGTATTCATGTTGTAGCTTGTGGCGAGTGTAAGCCTTTATCTTGTATTCTCGTCTATTCAGTACATGGTATATTGTAATGATACCCACCTTGCTATGCGCTTGAAATGCGGTTGTGCCCCAATCATGAATTCATCACGTGATTGGGATAGAATCGCATCTTGGGCGCTACAGTCATCCACTTGAGGGAAAATTGCTACTGTCCTACAAAACTCTACGCTCGGAGGCCCAACACGAGTCTACAAGAATAAAGTTGCATAGTGGACATCAAGCTCTTTTCTGGCACCGTTGCCAGGGAGGTGAGTGCTTGAAGGTATATCTTTAGATCTTGCAATTGAATCTTCTGGATTCTTATTTTATCACTAGTTTGGTTTATAAAACAAAACTACAAAAAATGGATTTGAGGTGGTCTCATATTGTTCATCTTTATAATGTCTTTCTTGAAAATTATGAATCGGAAAATTGTGCTCAATTGATAGTAGAAGAATTCAACAAAATGTTTGCCATAAATGATGAGCATGATTGCAATGTTATTAGTATGAATTCTATGAATATCCATGATGCTAATGATATCAAAGCTACAAGCTTGGGGATGCTATCTTTCATGAATATGATATTTTTAGTCCCCCAAGTTTTGATGAGAAAAATTATTATGATGAAAGCATGACTACTATTTATGATGATTATATTGATGAAATTGGATTTGGAGAGGTCATGACTTTATTTAATGATGAATCCACTATTTTTGAAGAGGTTCCAATTGATTATGAGAACAAAGTTGCTATCTATGATGATTATTGTGATGACATGTATGCTATAAAGAATAATTATAACCATGAAACTTGTCAACATGATTCTAATTTTCAATCCCATGATAGTTATTTTGTTGAGTTTTCTCCGACTACTATCCATGAGAATAAATTTGCTTATGTGGAGAGTAGTAAAATTTCTATGCTTGTGGATCATGAAAAGAATGCTTTGTGTGATAGCTATATTGTTGAATTCATTCATGATGCTACTGAAAATTATTATGAGAGAGGAACATATGCTTCTACATATTGCAATACTACCATGTTTCCTCTCTATGTGTTGAAAATCTTGAAGTTTTGCTTGTTTTGCCTTCCTATGCTAGTTGATTCTTATTCCCATACACTACAAAAAAGTACACTTCCGTGATGATACATGTTTGTAACAGTAGGTCACGTTTTCTATCATGCATGTACATCCATGACGATTTTATGACAGAATCAAGATAGTCATACATGTGTTGTCGTAGAACTGTTCCATGACATTACCAAAATTATCATCACAGAAGTGTCCACTTCCATGACGATAAATCGCGCGTCATAGAATTGCTTTCGTCAAGGGTAACCGACATGTGGCATCCACCGTAACAGGTCGCCGTTAAGCTATCGGGTTCCGGTTTGGATCCGATAACCCGTTAACAGCCCGAACCAATGGGGATTTTCCACGTGTAAAATTCCCAATGGCCATAGGAACCACGCGTCGGCTTACCGTTGGGACAGATGTCATCCACTCATTGGACCGAAGGTGCCTATGATATGTCGACACATGGCACGGCCCAATAGAGGCCCATTCCTGTGAAAAGGCTAGCCCGTTTGACTTGGTCAAAAGGTAGCAGGCCGGCCCACGGAAAGCCTGTTAACGGCATGTTCGCATATAGCCCATTTACGGCCCACTAACTCACGACCCGTTACGGCCTATCTGAATTAGGCCTAGTAGCGTCATCTGGACGGTCCAATATGATTCTAGCCTGTTGTAACTTCCGACCCATGTATGGCCCATGACGTCTTTCGGCCCATATGAGGCCATTTGTAACTCTTGGCACATTAACGGCCCGTGGTGAAACATGCCCGTAATGAACAGTGTATCGCTTTATACCCATCAATGGCCCATTATTCCATTAGGCCGTTTGCAGCCCGTGTTATCTTTCGGCCTTCTCAGGGCCCATTTATTCTTGGGCTCGTTTCCAGCATTCGGTTACTTAGGGCCCGTTACAGGCCTTTTCGGCTTGTGGGCCAAATTCAGCCCGTGGTTATAGTCGGCTCGTTTGTGGCATGTTAATCCGTTGGGCCGTTTTCATAGCGTCATCAAATATGACCGATTAACGACGGCCCGTTATGGTCGGCCCATGAACGGACGATTCCAACTCTAGCCCGTTTACGACCCATAACGCGGTCCGTTATTGGCCCATGGTTGGCCGATCGATCATACAGCCTGTAGAAGGCCCATTGATGCTACGCCCCGTAGAAGGACCATTGTTTCTACGGCCCGTAGGAGGCCCATGGTCACTACTGTAAATATGTAGCCCATGGTTATTGCGGCCACTAGCAAATCGCAGAAAAAGAACTGCACTGACTACAAGCAAACAAATAAACAAGAGAACAAGGAAATAAATAAGCAAGCAACTTACGCTAGGCTATCATGGCTATTACACATATTCCATCCAATGGGCATCAAAGTTCATGGCTATTACACAAAGTCCAGAACTGAAACCACTCCAGAAGAGCTCAACAAACAATATCCTGGGTACCCATAATGCTGGCAAGATGCTTAGCAAGCTTATTAACTTTCTCTTGTTTGGCGCTCAAATCCTCTAGCGCTTGCTGTTGCACTATAAAGTATGCATCTGAATTCTGCAGGGACTACCTCAGTCCTTCGGCTTCTTGCCGCAGCACAACCGACTGATGCCTTTTAGCCTATAGCTGAGACTGAAGAAGCCGAAGTGATTCAGGCAGCAAGTTCGAAGATCTTGTGCCAGTGGTACTAGACAGTAACTCGAACACTACATCAAGCAGGACTGTGGGGTTGTCTCACTGTCTGCAACATCATTTTTACCACATTTCTTGGAGACCAACATGGTTGTCTCACTATCTTGAACCTTATATGCATTACTTTCTTTACCATTGCATAGTGGGGTGCTCTTCTCCAATATTCTGTTCTCATTCTACAAGAGAAACAAGCAGACACATCACATGTTTAGCATGTAGTATACGAAACTCATTTTGGTAAACCAGTTTAGTAGTAAGGTGGACAAGATAACAACATGAAACAAACATATATCTATGTACTATGGTCACTGTATTTTCCATATCATTCTAGTTTATGTTGCCAAATCAAGATAGAGACACAGTTCAAATCATATATTTTTAAGACACATAAGCATAGACAGAATATAAGTGTGAGAAACTACACTGCACTGGCAACACTTGTAATGTGCATCACATTAGCACATAACTATTTATACAACTAAAACTGAAATCAACATAGAGCAATAAGTTAGAACAACAATCTAGTTAACGAAATAGGTTTAAAACATACCTATTGCGCCATTTGAGTTTCAATTGGATCCTTCAAATTCGAAAGTAGTTGGTATGAGTAAATACAGTGATGCAACAGCAAAGGAGTATGGACCATAGCTACGGAATCTAACCTGAGAACAGTTGCTCTTCTGCTTTAAATGTGGAGTTTGGGTTCACTATGGTGGTCTTCGTGCTTTGGGCACTGCAATTGCTTTACAAACTACTCGTGTGGGGGTACTCTATGGTGGACATGGTGCTGTGTCAACTAGAAGTGGGTTACTATCCGCTGGGGTTGGGGTTAGATGGGTTGTAGCTAGTTCTCTGTCCAACGGTGTAAATGTGCAATTTGGAAGAGTCTCAATTATGTGTGGTGGGGTTAGTCTGTGGGCCAATACAACCATGGTTCTATCTGCATCGACGTGTAGTTCCATCTTTTGTGAAGAACGAGTTTTTGCTCCCTTAGATATTGCCATCACCCCCTCCGATTCAAATGGCTGATAAATAAGAAAAGAAATTGAACGTACAGACATTGTATGATAGACAGATGTGGTAATTCACATATATGTTGTCTAACCAAACAGAAAACGTGACAAAATTTCACATATATGATGGCTAACTAAACATGATAGCATGACACATTTTCAGATATATGATAGATAACTTAACAGGATATAATGGCATAATTCAACATATGATGAGTATCTAAACAGGATGACATGACAAAACTATATGATGTCTTTCTAAAATAGGTTGGGATGAAATAATTCACATACATCTTGTCTAAGTATACAAGATGGCATGATATAATTGACATAATCGATTCATATACTAAGCAGCTGGCACTTGCATGTATGGTCTCTAAACTAAGCGGATGGAATTCAATATTGTGCATATAATGTCTAAACTAAGCAATGCAAGACTCCATATTCATGATGTGAGAAATATAAACATTGAAAATTAGAGCATACACCTCAGGTGGGATATACGAACAGTCATGTGTCTCTGAATCCTCCTCTGAGGAGCTACCTGTAACCATCGAGATATATGCTTCAAGAGGTACCATTGCCTGCTCTGAAGACCTTGTTTTCACTCCTGATTTTTCCATAACCAGCTCAAATGGCTGATACACATGAAGAGTAGTTCAATATACATAGATTGTCGACAAATGGAATACGTAATGAAAAAATATGGCATGAGATAATTCACATATATGATGCTTGGCTACATGGCGGTGCATAATTCACATATATGATAACTGGCTGAAAAACATGGCATTGCATAATTCACATATCTGATACAGAAAGCAAATAGGAGGCATTCACACAAAGCATGTCTAATCTAAGCAAATGACATGGCAATGCAAGACCCTATATGCATGATATGAGCTATATAACCCTGCCAAGTTAGAGCATGTACCTTGGGGGGGAATACGACTGGTCATCTGTCTCTGAATCCTCCTCTAAGGAGCTATCTATAACCAGCAAGAAATCTCCATCAATAGGTAGCACTGGCTGCTTAGAAGACCTTGTTTTCACTCCAGATTTCCCATGACCGACTCAAATGACTGATGCACGGGAAGAGTAGATGAATGTATAAACATTGTTGACAAATGGAATACATTATGAAAAATATGGCACGTTACAATTCACATATACGATGACTGGCTAAACAGGATGGCATTGCATGATTCACATATATGATGCCTGGCTAAAGAAGATGGTATTGCATAATTCCCATATACTCCCTTCGTTTCTAAATATCTGTCTTTTTAGATATTTCAAATGGACTACCACATATGGATGTATGTAGGCATATTTTAGAGTGTAGATTCACTCATTTTGCTCCGTATGTAGTCACTTGTTGAAATATCTAAAACGACAAATATTTAGGAACGGTGGGAGTATGATATAGAAACCAAACACGTGGCATCCACACAAAGCAAATCAAAACTAAGCCGATGACATGTAAGATGTATAATGTAAGCAATGCGAGGCGCCATATGCATGATATGACCAACATCAACATGCCAGGTTAGAGCAAACACCTTAGGGGGTAAATAGGAGTGGTCGACCCCCTCTGAATCCCCCTCTGAACAATTATCTTCCTATGGAATATAATCTGGAATGGCAGGAGGGGGCCCACTTCGCCCACCATGGAGCGTGTAACGCCTTGGACACACCCGCCGGTGGTCGTTACTCCTGGCGGGATCTAGACTGGCCCCACAGATCAATACTAGTCTTTTCTGCGCACTTTGTCCTCATTCATACGCACCCGGGAGCGACTTCCCGGCCAGTCACCCATCCTGAAATTACTCCAAGCTAAGCACTCTTAACTTTGGAGTTCTGTCCGAATGGGCTTCCGGATAAGAAGGAATTCCTTATTGATATGAGTAGTCTATCATCCCGTCCTCGTTGGGCCACAAGAACGTTCCCTCTTGACACATACGTCTGTGCATCCAATCCGGTACATGTGCCATGCCGTGTGCCACGATGGGTCACAAACGCCATGAACAACATGACCGCACACCTGTACGCAAACATCCTTGTAACCGCGAGGGTCGTCTCAGATACCAACTTGTAACGCCCCGGACATCCCCGCCGGTGGTCGTTACTCTTGGCGGGATCTAGACTGGCCCCACAGATCAACATTAGTCTTTTCTGCGCACTTTGTCCTCACTCGTGCGCACCCGGGAGAAACTTCCCAGTCGGCACCCATCCTAAAATTACTCCAAGTTGAGCACTCTTAACTTTGGAGTTCTGTCCGAATGGGCTTCGGGAAAAGAAGGAATTCCTTATTGATATGAGTAGTCTATCATCCCTATTAAGCCAGGCTATCACAGAGTGGTGTCTGCATGACATTATATTCCCACGCAACGGTCTTCTCTTTTTCTCTATATGTTCAGTACGATTGTGTACAATAACTGACAAGCATAATAAAAAACATAGTTAGATTATGTAAGGCCTAAGGGGTTCATGCATAAATCAAGATTAATGATAGCAAACGAGTGCATAGACCCAAAACTAATGATAGCAGGTAGATTATAGCTTCAATTTAAAAATATAGACAATGGATCATCTACTGTTTGTTGCCCACCCAACATGAACAACATAGAAGACCCCAGATGAACCAGATAGTAGACAGATACTATTTGTTGCTGCCTCGATTTGTGCCCCACAGGCATTTTAAAACTCAAGTTTGAACATTAGTTTGGACCTGACTCGGAGTTTAAGAGGTGAACAAGATGATAAAGTAGCAGGTAATAATAATCGATGTATAACGTAAGCAGACACGAAAGAGTGCGACCTCTCTTCTGGAACTGTGTAGTCCTCAGGTTCATCTGCTCAGTCGATGATGGTAATGCAGTTGGCGTGGCTGTCGACAATGGGGAAGACGATCTGAGGCAGCCGAAGAAAGTCTACAGGGGGAATCTCTCCTGTAGTGAACGCTTTCATCGATGGTGCACCTCGGGTGGGGTGGATGATGGCACGACAGGAGCAGGACATAACACAGAGTTTTCTTTGACACCTATCTGAAAACGAAGTAAATCTGTAAGGGCTCCTATAAACATAGGGACAGGAAAAACACAGGAATATGATAGGAATGCATGTGCAAAATAGAGCATTTGCAAACATAGGATTTCTATCAACCTGGGTGTTTGGTTACATGAATTGGAAGAACACAGGAATGGAGAAACATGGTCAAATTAAAGTCAAACCACGTGAAAATGAAAAAAAATAAGAATCTTATTACACCAGTAATGCAATTAGTCCCGCTCTTCATGCATATTAATTTCAAAACGACATCCAAGTGGATATTAAAATTCCTATGTTTTTTCTTTGAAAGAGACACCAAAGGAAAAAAAATCCTCCAGTTTTGCTTTGCTCCATTCCTTCTAACCAACTGCATGAATAGTAGTACCATAGTAAAGTTTCCAATTCCTATGTTTTCCTTCACTTTTTCTTTGAACCAGTGGCGATTCTAGTAGGCAGTCTTGAACAGGGTGAAGCTTACCCTCGAAATATTTTGTGAACTTAGATTTGGTCCACATTAGTATCATATAATGGCTATCTTGCTAAACCGATTAAAATTGTGGTTCAAAAGAGCATTTAGTTTTCTCCCTGTTAACTTTGTGACCATGATCCATTTATTCCTAGATTTGCAACTGCTTTGAACCAAAGGATCCTTGAGGGATCGACATGAATGCAGGGTAACAAAGTGATGCGACGAGTGTACAACCTCTTTAGCATAGCCTTGTCGACCTTAGCATCATTGGGTTGGACGTGGAGGATGGTGATGCTGGTATAACTGTCGGAAGCAGGGAAGAAGATCTGAGGCCTCTAGAAATGGCGTCGAGGGTACTACTCCACTGTGATAGACGGTTCCATCGTTGGAGAAGCTTCGGTGAGCTGTACAGCAGTGAGGCTGAAGCAGGACAAGACAGACAATGTTAATCTGAAGTGGGACTTTAATATCATCTGCAATAGATAATGTAAAATACATCGCCAAAAAGTGCTAGATGTAAAATGCATCAGCCGCGCCACGGGCGCTCTGACAGATGCTGTAAATACTCTTCACTCTGAACTTAACTGAACAAACTGAACTTTACAGTCGAAGCTGATTTTTACTGTCGAAACTGATTGAACTAGTAGCAGAGAATTGCAATAGAAGTTTAGGGTGTTCGAGCACTAGTAGTAGAAAAGCAGTGATCTAAATCAGCAGCCCCTCGAGTAGGGAACACACTAGCAGAGAGCAAGTCATGCAGAAGCACTGCGAGCGAGTGCTAAAGCAGCAACTCATATAGCTGCCGGAGGTCGTGCAGCAGTAGCAGCATGAGCGAGAGCAAGAGCAGAGCAGCAGCACGAATGAGAGCAAGAGCGGAGCACCAGCGCGACCAACATCAATAGTAGAGGGAGCAGCAAGACGAACGAAAGCAAGAGCAGTGCAGCAGCGTGACCGAAAGCAAGAATAGAGCCGCAGTGCGAGCGAGAGCCGGAGCAGCAGCAGCGCAAGTGAGAGCCAGAGCAGCAGCAGCTAGTGCCAGTGTGGAAGTCGCTGCCGAGGAAGCAACAACATGGGGGAGAGACGCCGTGGATGAAGTGGCCGGTGACGGCGCCATCGATGGAGGCCCGCCATGGCTGCTCGGTATCGAGCACCGGCTGCCTCGTGAGATCGAATAAAAGATAGAATGCAGCGGTGAGTGCAGAACCTCCTTGGTGGCGCCGAGTAGGTCTCAGCTTCATCAGAGGAATTGGCGAGGGTGTTGCGGTTCCTGTGGGGCAGGTCAAGACAACGATGTGGGGATGGATGTGGCGCGATAGACGAGGCGAACGTCGAGGCAGCTCCTTGGAGGTGGAGGACGGGGCGGCTGATCCGGCGGGATGACGAGATCGACGACGAATCCTCATCTGGTGCGGTGGATGAGGGACGGCGAGCTGTTATGGTGGACGATGTCATCAGGGAAGAGTCTCTGGCTGGGCGGCGGTCGGGAGGCCAACGAAGGAGCGTGGGGTTTTGCGGGTTTTGGCGGCCTTGGTGTTGAATGGGAGGGGACGAAGGGGAAGGTAGGGGGAGCCATGGCTTAGGGATGCGCTTGTCCGAAATGTAGGTTAAGTTACGAACATACACCCACCAGTTTTGACCATGCAACGTCGAGGCAGGATTTCCGGCTAAGGGGTAGAAGGGGACTTTCACGTGTCTGGGCTGCGGGACCAATTTCGGATGAGGAGGGAGTTTTCGCGCGTGTAGAAATTTCGGGATAACAAGGCACGGCGCGGGTTGAAGAAGCGGGAGTTTCACAGCAAAAGAGACAAAAGATACTCAAGCTTGAAAATTTCGGGATAACAAGGCTCGGATTCCTTGTTCGGCAGAACAAACTTAATGTGTACAAAAAAAAATACAAGACACAAGAGATTCAAGTTCCCTTTTACTATATTGCTATAAATTCCACTGAAAAAACTACAAGAAAAATGTAAAAAAAATCGGGAGAACAAGATTACCCAGTACAGTACCAAATCAGTTCGCACTTCCCTCAACAACAACAAAATACAAATCAATTCCCACCACAAGAAAGAGTCATGTCCCTTTTTATATGATTAAAAATGCCAAGATCTAGAATTTCAATTTTTGAATCCACGTTATGTTGAATTCGAATATATTGTTAGGTGACCTTGCGGTTTATAATGGATGTAGTCCTACATTTTGATCTTCCATCTTATATAAACATTTTAATCCACCCTATGAACATATATATCATCGTCTACCATATGGACAAAATTTGAATCAATTTTCCATATTTGAATACGATTGTTGTCAAGTTATACCATCGTTTAAATTTTATCTTGATAACAGAAAACATGCATATGGCAGTAATCATATTTCACTATGAACTACATGTACCATATGATGTCCAATTCAAATATTTGTATCCATTTTATGTTGAATTCAAATCACAGTACATTGGTCTTGGTAGCGAGATGTTCGGGATAATCTGAACCCTGTTTTCATATGTATAATTTGTTGGGAAACGTAGCATGCAATTTCAAAAAAATTCAACGCGCACGCAATGATCTATCCATGGAGATGCATAGCAACGAGGGGGAGAGTGTGTCTACGTACCCTCGTAGACCGTAAGCGGAAGCGTTTGACAGCATGCTTGATGTAGTCGAACTTGTTCTAGCTCCGACCGATCAAGTACCGAACGCACGGCATCTCCGAGTTCTGCACATGTCAGCTCGGTGACGTCCCTCGCCTTCTTGATCCAGCAAGACATCGAGGTAGTAGATGAGTTACGTTAGCACAATGGCATGGTGATGGTGATGGTGAAGTGATCCTCGCAGGGCTTCGCCTAAGCACCACGAAGATATGACCGAGGGTGTAAACTGTGGAGGGGGCACCGCACACGGCTAGGCAATTGTCTGTTGTGTGCTAGGCGCCCCCTCCACATATATATATAGGTAGGAGGGAGGGAGAATCAGCCATAAGAGGTGCCCAAGTAGGAGGAATCCTACTTGGAGTCCCTCCCAAGACGCGCGCCCCCTGCCATATATAACCGAGGAGGAAGGAAAGAGGGGGGACAGGGAAGGAAGTAGGAATCCTAATCCACACTTTCCTTGCCCTCCCCTCTTTCCATCTCCTCCTCATAGGGCTGGCCTCTATAGGGGCGCACCAGGGCTGGTGTGCTCCCTCACTTGGCCCATAAGGCCCATATAGTTGCCGGGGGTGTGCTCGGAACCCCTTCCGATGACCCGATATGTACCCGGTACCCCAGAACACATCCGGTGTCTGAATATCATCGTCCATATATGAATCTTTACCTCTCAACCATTTCAAGACTCCTTGGCATGTCCGTGATCTTATCCAAGACTCCGAACAACATTTGGTCACCAAATCACATAACTCATATAATACAAAATCGTCATCGAATGTTAAGCGTGCGGACCCTACGGGTTCGAGAACTATGTAGACATGACCGAGACACCTCTCTGGTCAATAACCAATAGTGGAACCTGGATGCTCATATTGGTTCCTACATATTCTACGAAGATCTGTATCGGTCGAACTGTAGTGACAACATACGTTATTCCCTTTGTCATTGGTATGTTACTTGCCCGACATTCGATGGTCGGTATCTTCATACCTAGTTCAATCTCGTTACCGGCAAGTCTCTTTACTCATTCCGTAATACATCATCCCGCAACTAACTCATTAGTCACATTGCTTGCAAGGCTTCTTATGATGTGAATTACCGAGAGGGCCCAGAGATACCTCTCCGATACTCGGAGTGACAAATCCTAATCTCGATCTATGCCAACCCAACAAACACCTTAGGAGATACTTGTAGAGCATATTTATAATCACCCAGTTACGTTGTGATGTTTGATAGCACACAAGGTATTCCTCCGGTATCCGGGAGTTGCATAATCTCATAGTCGAAGGAATATGTATTTGACATGAAGAAAGCAATAGCAATAAAACTGAACGATCAATATGCTAAGCTAACGGATGGGTCTTGTCCATCACATCATTCGCCTAATGATGTGATCCCATTCATCAAATGACAACACATGTCTATGCTTAGGAAACTTAACCATCTTTGATTAACGAGCTAGTCTAGTAGAGGCTAACTAGGGACACGGTGTTTTGTCTATGTATTCACACATGTATCAAGTTTCCGGTTAATACAATTCTAGCATGAATAATAAACATTTATCATGATATAAGGAAATATAAAATAACAACTTTATTATTGCCTCTAGGGCATATTTCCTCCAGTCTCCCACTTGCACTAGAGTCAATAATCTAGTTCGCATCGCCATGTGATTTAACACCAATTGTTCACATCTTTTTGTGATTAACACCCATAGTTCACATCACCACGTGACCAACACCCAAAGGGTTTACTAAAGTCAGTAATATAGTGCACATCGTCTTGTGATTAACACCCAAAGAGTAATAAGGTGTGATCATGTTTTTCTTGTGAGAGAAGTTTAGTCAACAGGTCTGCCATATTCAGGTCCGTATGTATTTTGCAAATTTCTATGTCTACAATGCTCTGCATGGAGCTACTCTAGCTAATTGCTCCCACTTTCAATATGTATCCAGATTGATGTCAAAGCTTGCATCGACGTAACTCTTTATGGCAAACTCTTTATCACCTCCATAACCAAGAAATATTTCCTTAGTCCTCTAAGGATAATTTTGACTGCTGTCCAGTGATCTACTCCTGGATTACCATTGTACCCCCTTGCCAAACTCATGGCAAAGTACACAATAGGTCTGGTACACAACATGGATTAGTCTATAGAACCTATGGCTGAGGCATAGGGAATGACTTTCATTCTCTCTCTATCTTATGTCGTAGTCGGACTTTGAGTCTTACTCAACTACACACCTTACAATACATGCAAGAACTCTTTCTTTGACTGATCCATTTTGAACTCCTTCAAAATCATATCAAGGTATGTACTCATTGAAAAATATTATCAAGCGTCTTGATCTATCTTTATAGATCTTGATGCCTAATATATAAGCAGCTTCACCGAGGTATTTCATTGAAAAATTCTTATTCAAGTATCCTTTTATGCTATCCAGAAATTCTATATCATTTCCAATCAGCAATATGTCATCCACATATAATATCAGAAATGCTACAGAGCTCTCACTCACTTTCTTGTAAATACAGGCTTCACCGTAAGTCTGTATAAAACCATATGCTTTGATCACCTTATCAAAGTGTATATTCCAACTCTGAGATGCTTGCACCAGTCCATATATGGATCGCTGGAGCTTGCACACTTTTTTAGCACCTTTAGGATCGACAAAACCTTCTGGTTGCATCATATACAACTCTTCTTTAACAAATCCATTAAGGAATGTAGTTTTGACGTCCATTTGCCAGATTTCATAATCATAAAATGCGGCAATTGCTAACATGATTCAGACTGACTTAAGCATCGCTACGGGTGAGAAAGTCTCATCGTAGTCAACTCCTTTAACTTGTTGAAAACCTTTCGTGACAAGTTGAGCTTTTGTAGATAGTAACACTACCATCAGCGTCAGTATTCTTATTGAAGATCCATTTATTCTCTATGGCTCGCCGATCATTGGGCAAGTCAACAAAAGTCCACACTTTGTTCTCATACATGGATCCTATCTTAGATTTCATGGCCTCAAGCCATTTTGCGGAATCTGGGCTCATCATCGCTTCCTCATAGTTTGTAGGCTCGTCATGGTCTAGTAACATGACTTCCAGAACAAGATTACCATACCACTCTGGTGTGGAACATGCTCTGGTCACTACTAGGAAAAGGCCTACTAATGGCGCACCAGTTTTGCCTACTAATGGCGCACTACCGGTGTGCCATTAGTATCACGCCACTAGTATTTCTTACTAATGGCGCACCACTGGTGCGCCATTAGTATCTGGTATACTAATGGCGCACCACGCAGTGCGCCATTAGTATAGAACACCATGTGCCATTAGTATGCCTCCCAGGGGGCCATATTTAACCATGTGCTTTGGCATACTAATGGCGCACTGTTGTGTGATGCACCATTAGTATACTTTGGCATACTAATGGCGCATTGTTGTGTGATGCGCCATTAGTATACTTTGGCATACTAATGGCGCACTCTGTAGTGATGCGCCATTAGTATGAATATTAGGTTTTATTCTTTTTTACTTTTCTGATTTTTGCACAGGTTACAAAATATATTATTTGACATAATATAGACAGCAGCACACGGCAACAACAGATTCATCGAATACAATAGAAGATTAGTCTCCGAATACAATTCATCACATTAGTCTCCGAATTCAAAAGACCGAACAAAGATAAAACATTACAAGTCTCGAGACCGCGAGTATCGAGTTTGTCTTCACATTACAAGTCGATATCGATCATCTAAACTACCATCACATAGAAGAGAGTTGCGGTCATCACGATGAGCATCATCGCGATGAAACTGGTCTTCATCCGGTTCCTCCAACGCTCCCTCCTCTCTCCCGCTAGATAGCGGGCGTATCTAGATTCCGCCTCCGCCCTAGTGGTGTGCCCTTTGTGTAAGTGCATCTAGTGCCACCCCTAGTTGGTTTTGGAGTATTGACGACAAACCTAGTTGAGGGACTAATGTGTTTGTGAGAATTGCAGGATAACACATGTAGAAGTCCCTCATTGATTCGGTTTTCCTACCAGAGATGACCCCTAAAAATGTATGAAGACATTGAAGTCAGAGGTGGTATGTGAAGACATTCACATTGAAGACTATGATAAGAGAAGACATCACGTGAAGACTATGGAGCGCGAAGACTTAGCAGTTTCGTCGTTCTGTGTTTTTCTTTGTTGAGTCATAGGAACCACCGTACTGTTAAGTGGGGTCCAAGAGAACTAGTCGGAATGACTTAAGTGATGCTTAACCAAAATCCTATGTCTTCGAGTGAAGACTATGAGAGCAAATCTTGTCCAGAGTTGGATAAGTCAGCTTTGCTTGTAGTCCAAGTAAAGTTACCGTGTGTGTTTGAAATCTGACCATTGGAACACGTGTCAGTTCCTTAGTGACCAAGGATCATTTCGGACAAACCAGGTCAGGTTGCCCAGTGGCTATAAATAGTCCACCCCCTACAACCATAAACGGTTGGCTGCTCAGAGTTAGAATACGGCTTTTGTCGTTTGAGAGCAACCCACCTCGAAGCCTTTGAGAGAGAATTCCTTGCGAGGATAAAGCCCTAAACACCCAGAGCCAAAGAGTGTTAGGCATCACTTAAGTATTCCTGTTTGTGTGATCTGAAGACTTATTACACTTGAGGACTGTGAATCCTCCAGCCGGTTAGGCGTCGCGTTCTGAGCATCCAAGAGTCATTGTGGATCGCCGGTGAACGAAGTTTGTGAAGGTTTGGAAGTCTACCTCGAAGACTTACCAGAGTGATTGGGCGAGGACTGGGTGTCCTTAGCTCAAGGGGAATAAGGTGAAGACGAGGTCTTCTGAATTGAATCTCAGCCTCCCTAACTAGACGTACAGTTGTCACAGCAACTGGAACTGGTCCAACAAATCATTGTCTTCAACGAGTCACTGGTTTCATCCTTCCCTTCCCTTTACTTACTGTTGGTCCTTGTGAAGTCATTGTATGATTGCATTATCTTTTGTCTTCACTGAGTGACTGCTTGTTCTGATTGGCTTCACAATATCTTCCTACCTGATCTTTACTGCCTAGCTACTATTAGTCATTGTGCTTTCACTTCATTGAATACTTGACTATGGTTTGCCTAGTGTAGTCTACCTTCCGCTGCATGGTAATAGGTTTATTTCTATCGTTTGTCTTCGAAACTTCCATGTTTTGAAGACTTCAATAAAAATCGCCTATTCACCCCCCTCTAGTCGATCACTAGCACTTTCGGTTGGTATCAGAGCAAGGTACTCCCTTGTTCTGTGTGATTCGGTTTAACCACCTGGAGTTTTAGCTATGTTGACTGCAGGGACAATTAAAGTCTCCGCTGCGTGCCCCATCTTCGATGGAACTGAATATCCCTACTGGAAGAATAAGATGCGCATGCATCTTGAAGCCATTGATGTCGACCTATGGTATGTCGTCAAGAATGGCGTTCCCAAGGCTGGTGAAGGTGTCACCGCTGCTGATGTTAAGAAGTTCGTTCAACTGGACTCTACTGCCAAGAACATCATCTGTGGTCATCTGACCAAAGGACAGTATGGCCGCGTGAGTGCTTTGGAAACATCTAAGCTAGTCTGGGACTGGCTCTCCAAGGTCAACGAAGGAGTCTCAACCCAGAGAGATCAGAGAATCAGTGTCCTTCGCAACCTCTTCAACCGCTTCAAGAGAAATGACAATGAGAATGTCCGTCTCACGTTTGATCGACTCACTGACATCACAAATGAGCTTCAAGCCCTCGGCGCTACTGAGATCATCAAGCATGAAGTCGTCAAGACACTCCTGAGATCACTTGACAGCTCGTTTGACACCCTAGCCCTGATGATTCAAGATCGTCCTGACTTCAAGACACTCGATCCTTCTGACATACTTGAGAGGCTCAACACACATGAGTTTCAGCTTTCTGAGAAAAGAGATATCTACGGTCCCAACTATGGGCGAACTCGTGCCTTGAAGGCAAAAGCTGTTTCCTCATCTGAAGAAGAATCTGACAGCAGTTCTGATGATCCTGAAGACATTGGAAAGGAGCTTGCTATGCTTGTGAAGAAGTTCCAAAAATTCACCAAGAAGAAAGGCTTCAGAAAGTCCTCAAGATCAAGCTCAAGGAATGATGAAGCTTCTGCTCATGACTACAAGAAGAGAACATGCCACAAGTGCAAGAAACCTGGCCACTACATCTCTGAATGTCCGCAGTGGGACAATGAGAACAAGAAGAAAAAGAAGAGAAAGGAGTATGATTCTGACGACAAGAAGAAGAAGAAGAAGAAATACTCAAAGTCTTCTTCCAAGTCTTCCTCAAAGTCTTCATCACACAAGAGAGCTCATCTGGCAAGGCTCGTGCGTTTGTTGGCAAGGAAATGAATTCGGAGGAGGAGTCCGCTTCTGAGGAGGCGGAGGTGGAGTCTAAGGAGGAGTCCGATTCTGGTGTGGCAAGTCTGGCTACAGCCTACGTTGCCAAGTCCATCTTCAACACTGAAGACAATGTCACCAACGCCGATGCTAATGACAAGGACGACTCCACTCCCACCTACTGCTTCATGGCACGCGGTGCCAAGGGTACGACACTAGCTGCTTCAGAATGGATTATTGATAGTGGGTGTACCAATCACTTGACTGGCAAGCGAAGCCTTCTTATGGACTCAACCTTATGTCCATCTGACAAAAGTCACATCACATTTGCTGACACTGGTAAAAGTAAGGTATTGGGTCTAGGTAGAGTTGCAATCTCAAAGGATCAACACATGGATAAAGTCATGCTTGTTGAATCCCTTGGTTTCAACTTAATGTCTGTCTCAATGCTTTGCGATTTAAACAGGATTGTGATGTTTGGAAAATATCGTTGCCTTGTTCTAATGGAATCTGACAAGTCTCTAGTGTTTGAAGGGTATCGGAAAGATGATTTGTACATGGTAGATTTCTCAGCAGGACCACAGCTTGCCGTATGTCTTCTAGCAAAAGCTTCAGAATGCTGGCTCTGGCATCGGAGGCTAGGGCATGCTGGCATGAGGAACTTGCACACTCTTGCAAGAAAGAAGCATGTCATAGGCATCGAGGGCGTCAAGTTCAAGAAGGATCACTTATGCGGTGCTTGTGAAGCAGGAAAGATGACGAGGGCCAAGCATCTCTCGAAGACAATCATGACAACGACTCAACCCTTCGAACTGCTCCACATGGATCTTTTCGGTCCCACTCATTACTCAACTCTTACTACTACTGCTTGTCTCTATGTCTTTGTCATTGTTGATGATTATTCAAGATATACTTGGGTGCATATAATCCTCTACAAGACTGAAGTGCAGGATGTCTTCAGATGCTTCGCCAATCGAGCAATGAACAACTATGGCGTCAAGATAAAGCACATCAGAAGTGACAATGGCACTGAATTCAAGAACACTGGCCTAGATACATATCTTGATACTTTTGTCATCACACATGAATTCTCAGCTCCGTACACGCCACAGCAAAATGGCGTCGTCGAACGCAAGAACAAAACACTTATTGAGATGGCTCGGACGATGCTTGATGAATACAAGACTCCAAGAAAATTCTGGCCTGAAGCCATTGATACTGCATGCCATATCATCAACCGTGTTTATCTTCACAAGCTTCTGAACAAGACATCCTATGAGCTCCTTACTGGCAAGAAGCCAAATGTCAGTTACTTCAGAGTATTTGGTGCCAGGTGCTGGATCAAGGATCCACATCACACTTCAAAATTTGCACCAAAAGCACACATGAAGGTTTTATGCTTGGATATGGAAAGGATTCGCACTCCTACAGAGTCTTCAACCTCTTTCACTATAAAGTGGTTGAAACTGTGGATGTGCGGTTCGATGAGACTAATGGCTCGCAAAGAGAGCACCTGCCAAATGTGCTAGATGAAGTTCCATCCAGTGAATCAATCAAACTTATGGGAACTGGAGAAATCATACCATCTGAAGCTCAGTCTGAAGAGGAACTTATCATCTCCGCACTTGATCAACCTGAAGACAATGATCAACCTAAAGACAATGCTCAGCGTGAAGACAATCCTTCTAACGATGACAATGATCAGCAAGAGCAAAATCTTCGTTATGTACATCCTCATGTTGCAAATGAAGTACAGACTGAGAGAATAATTGATAGCATCAATGCACTAGGTCCACTCACTCGTTCAAGGGCAACATAGCTAGCACATTTCTGTGGGCACTTCGCATTTTTCTCAATATCTGAACCCAAGAAAGTTGAAGAAGCCTTCATGGAACCTGAATGGATTCAAGCTATGAAAGAAGAGCTTCAACAGTTTGAGCTGAATAATGTATGGGAACTGGTTAAGCATCCTGATCCTCGCAAGCACAATATAATAGGCACCAAATGGATATATCACAACAAGCAAGATGAGCATGGTCAAGTTGTCAGAAACAAAGCTCGTCTCGTTGCTCAAGGGTACACTCAAGTTGAAGGGATTGACTTCGATGAAACATTTGCTCCTGTGGCTAGACTTGAAGCCATACGCATACTGCTGGCCTATGCAAATCATCATAACATTCTTCTGTATCAAATGGATGTGAAGAGCGCTTTTCTCAATGGCAAGATTGAAGAAGAAGTGTATGTTGCACAACCGCCTGGCTTTGAAGATCCAAAACATCCTGACATGGTGTACAAGCTCAACAAGGCACTGTATTGCCTCAAACAAGCCCCTCGGGCTTGGTATGACACACTCAAAGACTTCCTGAAGAGCAAAGGCTTCAAACCTGGTTCCCTTGACCCCACTCTCTTCACAAAGACATATGATGGTGAACTGTTTGTGTGCCAAATATATGTGGATGACATTATCTTCGGCTGCACCAATCAGAAATACAGTGAAGAGTTTGGATATATGATGCAAGAGCAATATCAGATGTCCATGATGGGTGAGATGAAGTTCTTCCTTGGTCTTCAAATACGTCAGCAATGCAACGGCATCTTCATATCTCAAGAGAAGTACGTCAAAGATTTCCTGAAGAAATTTGGGATGCAAGACTGCAAAGGCTTCACGACGCCAATGCCAGCCAAACATCATCTGGGTCCCGACGACAATGGTAAAGAGTTCGATCAAAAGGTATACCGCTCCATGATTGGTTCTTTAATTTATCTATGTGCATCTAGGCCAGATATTATGCTTAGTGTTTGCATGTGTGCTCGATTCCAAGCGGCACCAAAGGAATCGCATCACTTAGCTGTGAAGCGAATTCTTCGATATTTGGCTTACACCCCAACATTAGGATTATGGTATCCAAAGGGCTCAGAGTTTGATCTGGTTGGATTCTCGGATGCTAATTATGCTGGTGACAAGGTGGATCGCAAGTCTACATCAGGCACATGTCATTTTCTAGGACGATCACTTGTATGTTGGTCTTCAAAGAAGTAGAACTGTGTATCTCTCTCCACTGCTGAATCTGAATACATTGCTGCTGGATCTTGCTGTGCTCAGCTTCTATGGATGAAGCAAACACTCAAAGACTATGGCATTCATCTGAAGCAAGTGCCACTCTACTGCGACAACGAAAGTGCCATCAAGATTGCCAACAACCCAGTTCAGCACTCGAAGACAAAGCACATTGAAATTCGTCATCACTTTCTCAGAGATCATGTTGTGAAGAAAGATATTGATATCATACATGTCAACACTGAAGAGCAATTGGCAGATATCTTCACCAAGCCCTTGGATGAGAAGAGGTTTTTCAAGTTACGGTGTGAGCTAAATATCTTGGAATCCTCAAATGTCCTGTGATCAGGCACACATCCTAACACTTATGCAAATTGATGCCTTAGATGTGCAACACACGAAGTAAAGTATATCTTCAATCAATGAAGACTTACATTCTAAGTGTGAATACATTAATGTGGAATTTGACTTCCGAGCGCCACGATAATTGTGCGCCGTGTCTAGGTCTGATACTTCCTATACGGTGGGTAACGCCACCACCAAATTTTTCTGTTTGAAGTGTTTCACTCATGGCGTTACGTTTGGTATGTCTTCACATTTGGTTTGGCTTCAATCTCAACTTGTCTTCATGATTATCTTCACTATGTTGATTTGATTGTCTTTCTCATATATATATATATACTAGTGTTCTGTCCTCTACAGCATTCACTTATAGCTATGTCTCCTTGTTGAATCCTTTGAACTAAGTGAATGTGATCGGACCCTAATCTCTCTATGCTTTCTATCTCAAACTCTATCTCTCCAAATCATATGCATTCTATTGAAACTATCGAATATGTTCT